>NC_056749.1:457168968-457206468 GCF_019279795.1 Protopterus annectens | reverse complement strand
CACAAAGTCCACGTATTTGTAGGTAATTTGCTCCTTCCTTTTCTAAAGGTCTCACTTTCAGTTTTCTGCATCTTTAACAATATTCAGTACCATCACAGTTAGTTTGGATTTTGATTTCCATTTTATGGTAATTGCTCTTTTGGCAGCCAATAGGATTAAACTTAATAAAGCCTTACTATATGTAGACAATTCAGATCCTGTGTCCCATCTCAAAGGAATCATTTCATTAGTTACAGCGTTTGCTCCCCCAATATTTCTGACAATGCATTCTGTAGTGCAGTTTTAAAATCTACCAACTCATCATACTCAAAAGAAAGTTACCTTTCTCTTTCCGGTCACATCTCCAGCATTTGTGATCTGCTTGAGAAAAAATACTTTAAATTCGACTTGGGGTATAAAAACATCTATGAGAACACGTCCAGACAATAATCCTAAACCTTCTGGGCTTTGTGGTCTACTTGTAGCCATACTATGTCCTTCCGTTGTCTCCTTTTCAGTCTCTCTCTCTCTCCAGTCTTCTCTAATTTCCTCTGATTCTTATAGTTATCATGTAATATTTTATACGCCCTACTGATCGTCATTTTTTAACAGCAACTTCTCTTCTACATCCAATACGTTTCTTATTAATTCTTAAGTTGAGTCTGAGATACGAGGTTGAGAAGCATGCCTGATGCACACTGTATTGTGACATCAGTGAGCTGAGAGGATAAATAAATGCCATACAGCAATGTATCATTCATCTGATTAAAGTTTAACACCTGAAATGTTGAGTCACAGTCATAAAAGTGGCTGTAATTGACGGTTGTGATAACGCTTACCTCATACAAACAAAGTACATGGCTTAATTCTGAACTTTGAATGGCACTAGCTAGGCTTAAAAAGGCCCACAAGGGCAGTTAGCTAGGCTTAAAAAGGCCCACAAGGGCAATTAGCTTAGTACTTACACGTACTCTGTATGTGTAAGGGGTTTAAAATAAAACACTGAGACCAATTATTATTCTTGCTTCATTACACTCCAATACCAATAACTGTGGATTTAATTGTTGTGCATATTGGCTATCTGTGGATCAAAGTGAGTGGCACTGTTGTCATTCATTCAAATGAAGCACTTGTTATTCTAACTTAACAGTAGTATAATTTCCAGCAGCTGGAATACTTTACTGTGGCTATTTTGTTTAACATAATGAGACATTTGAGGAATGCACAGTTAATAAAGAGGCTGCAACTGATGTGTATAGGGGCTGTATCTAAAAGTAACAAGTTGACCACATTTTTTTCATTTTCCATTATTGTGAAACACCAGCACTGAAGACAAATAGTAGCGGTCTTTGGTGGTGTGGAAAGGATGTCTGTAGCAACTGATCTTTGACACAGTGAGTATTGCAGCCATCTATCGTAACTAATATCTGTGAGTGTGGAGTCTTTATGTACTCCCTATCTCTGTGGGTTTATTTCCCATGTGCTCTGGTTTCATCTCCTGAGACCCTCAGTTGTATAATATATACCTCTAGACATGTGTGATTTTATTTTTTTCTCAAATAAACACTAGAGGTGTAGTCAAAAGATAAATATCTTTTTTGGAGGAACAGGCACTATCCTAATATAGGATTTAGATATTCTTACAAGTACTTATCTTCTCAGTTTATTGTGTAACTACTATTTTGTTAGCTTTAAATGTAAAGCTTTAGACACAACTTATTTTTCCTTAAAAGAAAAATAAGGCCAACTTTGACATTACTGAATCAAAACGTAATTAAGCTCTAAGATGCATCTCAGAACATCTAGTACTCTATGACTTTTGAGGGAATAGCTGGCCCCAGGCCCCACTGGCTTAATTCAGTCATGTTATCCAAACTTGCATTGTTGGAGTCTTGGCCAGTTACAGTGGTGTATTAAATGTATGGGGATGGGGACCTAAAAAGCACGAAAAAAAAAAAATTAATAATAATAATAATCTATTTGGAGGAGGTGATGCCAGGATGAGAAGAGAGAGGGGGCACTAGGGAGGTGCAGTGTGGATGATTGTGCAATAGGGGAGTCCATGGAGTTTTTTCTCTAGAGCCCTATTTCATCTAAGGGTTGCCTTTTTGATTGCAGTCAGGAATATAGTGTGTATATGGCCAATAAAATGACCATAAAGAGTGGATACTGAGGCACTTGAAAGCAAATGACCCCATTGTTTTTTTTTTCACATGTAACTGAACTGTCCTATTAGAGCTCCACCCATTCAGTTGCTTCTTGCAGTCACCCTTGCTGGCTCCCAGACCCTTACCATCTGTCACTGATATTTATAACTTGGAAGCGGCATTTAATACAAAATTTTCATTATAAGCAAATTTTAAGATGTACTGGCTCTTGGGAATTAAAAGTTTGATATTTGGTAACTATAATGAGGTAAGTGTATTTAATGTTAATCCCAGGATAAACAGTAGAAAATTACTCTAGTGATCTTGTTTCTTCATTTCTATTAAATGGAACATTCCTTTAAATATTGCAAGCCTGGGAGTCAGTGTCAATGAATTGAAAATAATATGATGGAGTAAAAAAGCTCTTGCATCCATCTGTTATCTTTTAAGATAGATAAATTGCACACATTTTCTTGACATGCATTTAATAATTGACTATTTTAAACAAGTATAAGATCAGGAAACTACTCGGTATACTGAAATACTAATAGTAATTATTTCCCAACCAACCCACCTACTCACAACCAATCACTGCATAAAATTTCCCATACTTTCGTGACAAATGCCCAGCATAACAGAACACTCTCTAGTACTACTGTCCAACAAGAAACCCATGCTCTAGTACCAAGTCTCCACTAACCATCAGTAAACTAAATAACTCTACCAGTGTCTAGCTCTCTATTCTTACTTTGCCTATAAACTCAGAAAATTCAAGGACAAACACTTTTATGTTTCTCAGCATGGTGGTCTGGTTGGTTATGTTTTACTCATGTATCCAAACTCTGGAACAAAATCCCAACAACTTAAAACAGACAGAAAAGGTAAACAGATTCAAAATGTTTCTCCTGCTCATCAGCCTAACCTCTCACACCACTTACTGTATCTATAACTTACCACCCACTGACTTGCCCTGGTCTTCCACCTCGTATTATGTTCAACATAATTTATCCATGTACCTTTGGAAATATATCTCTTAATTTCACACATCTATCTCATTTGTCTCCACCTGCTCACTTCACTAGTGTTAGCCTTCAACTCTTCCCACCTAAAATTTGTATGCTCTTAACCTACTTGTCATACGTAGAACTACAATATCATGTTTTCTCACCTTACTGCTCCTCTCCCATTCTTTAGAGAGACCTTAAAGAGAGGGAATTGTACAAAAATAATGGGATTTGTTAAAATGGAATAAACAGGAACTAGCATACAAAAATATAAAGTGTATTAAGTTCTAAGAACGGACATTGCCGAACATCACTGGAGCAGGATACTATCAATATAAATGTAGCAACATTACTAAATAGTTCTGTATCAAAACTATGGAGTTAAAATACTATATATTCATGTATAGTCTTTGTGACAGGAAAACAATAATACAATTTTCTCACTGAAAGAGTGCAATAAACACGTCATTAAATTATAAAAAGAAAAAAAAAACATCTGGGAAGAAATGTTTTGGTAAGCAAAATAAGCAAGCACTGGATTATTTTTATGTTGGAAATTCAGAAGAGTTGCAGACTTTACTATAATTTAGATTTAAAACAATAAACCAAATCCAGCAGTGAGTGAGGTGTAAGTGATCAGGAGTAAACAGGACCAACAGGAATAATAACTTTTTTTTATAATACCACAGTAAAAAAATACAATAAAACACTAAACAACCACAGTTTGATAAGCTTCATCCCAGAATGAGAATGAGAATCATCAAACACTCCTACCATTGATCTATGATTCCTTATATATCTATATTATAATAAGCATCAATTATCAAATTAAACAATCAATCTCAATTAATATATAACATTCAAAAAAATCCAAAAATTGATAATAAATTTATAAAAAGCAAAACATTATATATATCTCGTAAATATATATATATATATAATATAACATTCCTAAATATGCATTATATAAATATATTTATAATATTATAAAACATTTAATAACATATATAATTGTGTCTAAATATATTGTAAAAATATAACATATATACATAGCAATAGCAGAGGATAGTAATGCATGTGTTGTGTTAACAGATTCTCCTCATGGCAAACAAACCCCAGTGGAATATGAGCCTGTTAATTTGATAGGGCTTATAATATAGATATATAATATATAAGGGGGGTAGGTGATTTGATCTGATGAAGCTTCCATTCTGGTGAAAGCGCTTATCAACTGCAAATTTTTTATATTGGTATTGTATGTTTTATTTATATACTGTAAAAAAAAAGTTATTATATTCCTGGATTGTCCTTTTTTTATGATCTGCCACCTCCCGTCACACTGCTGGATTTGGTTTATTGTTTTATATATTTACAAGTGATTTATAATTTAGATTTAGTTTGAGGCTGGAGTTATACTGTGGAGCATTTCCTTCACCATCAATTAAACAAGCAAACTCTTGAGCTTTTAAGTATGATTAAGTTTAATGAGTCCCATTTATTTTTATGTATTTATTTTTTGTTTTGACATTTATTAACCGGGATAGGTCTGACTGGGCATGAGCCCTTTTTCAGCGGAGGCCTGGGGAGAAAACTCCAGCAAAACAAAAAGAACAAAAATAATAAAAAGAATAAAAATTAAAATTAAAATATAAAAATAATGGCAATGATGTTTTTTTTTAACTTACATAATTAACAGGCATAGGCAGATTAATCATAAAGAAGTTAAAAACATGGTCTGAGTACAAATGCAAGATTTAGTAGTGTAGCAGAATGACAAGGAAAGTTGTCAGGGAGAATTGCAAGGTTAGTAGCAAGTTATAGCAGCAGAAAGATATCCTGAGAGAGAGCAGAGCTATCTGCAGACTTAATGTACAAGTAGATGGGTGGAGTTTAGGAGAAGAAAAAAGGATGTATGTGGTGGAAAAGAAGAAAAAAGGATGGGAGTAAAGGGGAACAGTGGAGGATGACTACCTGGGGGGTGGGTGCGGGGATACTGGAAGATTAGGAGCAAGTGTGGGTAGGTATGTAGTATAGAAGAAAGTGAGAATACTGGGTAGAGGGGGATAGAAGGGGGTTAAGGGTGGAAAATAGAGGGGGAGGTAGAGAGGTGAATTAAGTAGGTGGAGGGTTAGTAGGTAGTAATACAGAGGCAGAGCCAGGAGTTTTTCCCCATAAGCCTTTCTTAAGGGTGAGACAGTTTGGGATGAATCGGATGGTCAGAGGTATTTTGTTCCAGGCTAGAGCAACAGTATAGCTGTAAAGGCAATTACTTAGGCTTGTAGATTTCTAATAGAAATTGGCCAGAGCTGCAGAATGACCGATAGGGCTTATAGAAAGTGAGGAGTGAAGCAATGGCAGGACATATAGTAGGTTTATTTATTATGAAATGACAGAGGAAAAGTTGTGAGGAGGAGGAGGAGCTGGTGAGGTAGCTCATGCCAGTTGAAGATTTTGAGATACATACAGTGGTGTAGATTATAAGGTTGGTAAGCAGCAAATCTAGCAATTTTGTTGTAGCAGAGCTCTAGCTTTGTTTTAAGGATGGATTGTAGATCAGTTAGGATAGGAGAGGGGTAAAGTAGGGTAGGGAGAAGATAAGCATTAGCAAGGTCAAGTTTAGTGTCATTGTTGAGGAATTTTTTTGTTCTGTAACACATCCCGAGTTTTTGGTGAGTTTTCTGATGCAGTTTTGACATGTAGGTCAAATTTATGTTGATCATTAATGATACTACCCAATGTTAAGTGAGGGTCATTACTTCTTTTGGGGTGTTGTCAAGAGATGTAATGGGAAAGGATGATTTCTTCTATTCCTTCCAAAGTCTCTATCTCACCTAAAGTTTTTTTTTTCAGGTTGAGGATAAGTAGGTTTTTGTTTAGCCACCTTTCTACTGAGTTGAAGGATTTTTGGGTAAGTGTGTCCAGGTGTTGGAAATTATCAGAGGTGCAGATGATGGTGGAGTCATCAGCATGTTGAATAAGGGAAGAGTGAAAGTAAGATGTATGAAGATAGCTTGTGAAGAAGTTGAAAAACATTGGCCCAAGAATGGAGCGTGAAGGTACACCAGTATTAACAAGGAGGAGGCTGGAGAAGGAAGAATGCCACTTAGACTGTTGGCAGTTAGAAAGATAGCTAGAGAACCTGTTGAGAGTAGAGTTAGTAAGGCCAAGAGGAGGCATTTTAAGTAGTAGTAGTAAGGGGTGAGGGATGGTGTCAGAGGTTTTGGAGAGGTACAGAAAAAGGCCCGATACAAGGTTATTGTTTTCTCCAGCTTTAGTGATGGTATGTGTGAAGGAAAGTAGAGAAGTAGTAGTGCTGTGGTAAGGGCGAAGCCATGCTGGGTCTATATGAGTAGATTTCCATTTAGAAGATGTTCTAGAAGTTGTTTGTGAATACATTTTTCCAAGAATTTTTGAGAGGGGGACAGAGTAGCAATGGGGCTTAAGTTAGTGAGTTCTATAAATTGTCCACCTTTGTGAAGTGGAATGATGTGAAATTGTTTCCAGATAGAAGGGAATGATTCTTAAAGAGATCTGTTGATTATGATGGAAATAGGAAAGCTATAGAGTTAGCAGCAAGTTTGAGGAATTCTAGAGGGAGATTATCCTCAGAGGAAGAGCATTGTTTAAGTCTGGTAGGGAGAGATTTTACGTAGGTGGTAGGGACTGGTTTGAGAGAGAAGGTGTGTATGTTGTCAGGGGGTGAGAGTGATGGTGTGGGGTAAGAGTTGGAGAAGTTTTGGGTTAATTAATGGAATTAATGAGGTAGGAGTTGAACAGGGTGGCTGTTTCAGAAGAGAAAGGTTTGTGTATTGGTTTGGTATCCTGGGAGACACAGGGTTCGGGATTTTACTAATGGTATTCCAGAATTTTTTGGGGTTGTTTTGTTGGAGTGATTCAGGTTTTAAAAAGTAGTTCTTTTTATCTAAGTTGACTTGTTTTTTGTACAGTTATGAAGTTGTTTTTAGGTTTGAAGGTGATTGGGGATTTGGATTTAAGCCAGATTTTCCAAGCTGTCTCTCTGTTGTGCATAAGAGTTCAGGTAGAATGGGAAAGCCATGGTGCATGCTGAGCTTTGGCTCACTGTTTTCTGAGGGGAGCTAAGGAGTTAATAGTATCCAGGAAAATCCTGTTGAAGTTCAAAACTGTATCCTCTAGTAGTTGGCTTTGGAGGAAGGACCCAGTTTATAGAGCTAAGCATATTATTGAACTCTTGTTTGTTGAAGTTGGAGAAACTGTGGCATTCTATGTATTTCTGTTGTTTGATGGGATGCAAGGAAAGTCTTTGTACATGGACAAGGAGGTGGTTACTGATGGTGTCTGGAAGTGTTTAGGGTTGTGATATAAGCTGGGATTAGATACAAGGATCCAATAAAGGATGGTACCTGCACTGGAGGATTTATTGTAGTGGGTACAGGTGGAAATTAGTGGAATGAAGCCATGGAGATGAATAGTAGCCAATGCTCAGAGTTTGACAATCGATACTGACATCACATAGGATGATAGTTTTGTTGGAGATACTGTTGGGGATGAAGGTAAGTATATATTCTAATAAAAGGGATATTATTGCCAGGGGGAATATAGATACCAATGATGCAAAGAGATTTGTACTCGTTTAGTTTTCAGTTGACTAGTGTTAGTTCTGCAGGGGGAGGTTAGGGAGAGATATAGTTAGTGGTGTAATGTTGAGATGGTTGGAGTACAGTGTGGCTATGCCACCTGCGGATGATGTTTTAACCTGGTGGAAGAATTTCAGTGTCTGTCATATGTGGCTTGAGCCAGGTTTCTGTAAGTACTACTACGATGGGTAGGTGGTGGGCAATACAAGCATGAAATTTGGTGATTTTGTTAAGGAGACTAAAAATATTCATAGAAAAGATAGTAAGACTCTTAGTGGATAATCTAGAAGAAGAGTTCATTGGAAGTAAGGAGTGGGGGGTCAACATGGGGAAGGTGTTGGGGCCAGAACCGGGGTGTATGTCTCCACATAGTAAAATAATTGTGGAGAAGATATATTGTGATGGGAGTTTAAATTTTCTAGTAAGGTATTGGAATATAGTTTTTTTTTTTTTTTTACTCAAATGATTTTTATTTTGATGAAATAACACAATAATTTAATACATTCATAACATTCAATAACTATTTACAGTATTTACATTCAGCCTGACAAAAAGGACTCAGATAAAAACATTTGTAGTTAAATAATAAGATAATATATAAACTATGATAGTAAGGAAGAGTTTGGTTCCATCTGTAGGGTATCAATCAAATTCAAAACTTTCCTCCATGGACTATTAACCAGTGGCTAAGGGAAAGTTGTTAACTCTTTAGTTCTTTTCTCCATTAGTATGCATTTCTTCAGTGATGATAGGAATTCCTCCATTGTGGGTGTTATATTAGATTTCCATCTTCTAGTTATACATTTTCTGGCTATTGCTAACATTGTCCACAACAAATACTGAATACAGTTTTGTGTGGAAGGCGGTTAATGATGAGGAGTTTGTGCATGAACAAGGTGGGCAAGTTAGCCAAATGAGGTGTTACTAAGATATGGTAGGGTTAGTCAGTACTATAAAGTGGGTGAGTAAGGGTAGGTGGAGGGTTGATGGCAGAAAGATTAGTTTTATAGAAAATTAGGGAGGATGATAGGAGAAGTAAAGGGGTAAGGAGATATACAGAGATCATGTTGAATACAGAAGAAAGGAGGTGAAGGAAAGAAATTAAGGGAGATGGGTAGAGGAAGGATAAAGAATAAGACTAGAGCATAGAAAAACAATGGAGGAGGGGAGGTAAGTGAGGGAGAAGGAATAGAAAGGTCTGAAGGGAGTAAATGAGAGGAAAAGGAAGGTTGAGTGATAGACAAGTAGTGAATGAAAGATGAAGTGGGATAGAGTAAGGAGTACAGAGGGGAGGAGCTAGTGTATGACAGTGAGATGTGTGCGCCGGAAGGGAAGGGGCTGATTAGAGGAAATGATGTGGTTATGAGAGTATAAATGTAGAGATAGTGGGGGTGGGTGTGAAATGGGGCTAAGGTAGTGGAGAGAAGTGAATGGAGCAGGGCCCCACTATCATGGCTGTATCCTGCCAGAAAACAATCAGTGAGGAGAGAAGATGCTGCAATAGAAGGTAAGGCAACAAAGTATAGCTATTGGAACTGTGGTAGAGTATGGGCAAGAAATTCAGTCCAAAGAAGGATTAGACTAGAAGAAGTGAGGGAGAGCAAAGCAGATATAAAAGGGTAGAGGGGAGGGAAGTAAGATTTGGGAAGGAGCTGGGTGACAGAGTAAAAGTGTAGGGACTAAAGGAAGAAAAAGACAGGAGTCTATGAAGAGGAAGAGCAGCTTGTTACACACACACACACACACACACACACACACACATATATATATATATATATATATATATATATATATATATATATATAGAGAGAGAGAGAGAGAGCGAGGGAGAGAGACTAGAGGGGACAGAGCAGAGTCCCAGGTCAAGCATAGGGAGAAGATAAGTTTGTCACGGTAACAGGAATTAGAACAAGGGTGGTATTGAAAATCATGACAACAGACAAACCCTTGGCAGTTTGCACACTAAGGAGAGAGAAATTATGAGTATCAGTTGCACACTTTAGAGCAAGAAATCTGGATAAAGCCATAAATAAAAGTGGGACAAAGGCCCAAAAATAGGGACAATTTTTAAATATTGCTCTTGCAAAAGTTGACAGAATAACAGGTTGTGCATAAGCATGAATTTTCTGGAGGATATGAAGTCAAAACCTCATATGGCTGTTTTTTTCTAACTACAGTCTTTAATACTTTACCAGTAATTTGCCAGAAAAACACAATTTTATGAAAAATGGACCAAAACTATAAGGTCAAAATCTGGACTTTCTGGGAAAATCTGTTTAGTTGAGAGGTGTGCTTTAGATACAACAAAAGTGAGCTAGAAAATGCTGAGCATGCATACTTTGGCTCTGTTACGCAGTCAGTTCCAGGCAGAGATTGTAGTTGGATGAACCTGGTTTTTACATAGGAGCGAGACTGGTTAAATGGCTAGATATGCCAGTAGACTGTAATGGGATAACAAAAATGAGTTAGCATGTTCACTGCCAAGGGGATGCCACAGGTCTTCATTCGTTGCTGAACAGAAAAATTCAAAGATTTGAGTTTCTGTATTTCAGAGATTCTTTTAGGTGTTGATTAAAGGTTTCTTTTGGGTTTGTACAATTTTTTTCTATTACTGATAGCAAATAAAATGCTACACTACCTGTCAAACATTACAGGCATTATGAGTTCTGTATATGATATCTGATGTGGTACCTCTAGCCAGTTCAAGTTCTTCATGGGATTGCAGTCATGGATTCAGTTTGGAAGGATGGATGCAAATTTAGCTGTTTTATTATAGCAGTCCTCAAGCTTGTTTATTAGTGCACTTTGAAGATTTGTGAGAAATGTATATGTATACAGCAAGCTGTAAGATAAGAGGGCTATTGCAGATACTGTCCAGCTGTTGCCAGTGAGATATGGCCCATCTTTGTAAAGTAGATCTAATATGCGGTAGGGTTTTGGGATGACAAGACTGATGTGTTGGTCAAATTTGTTATCTATGGTGACACCAAGTAACTTGGTATGGGTGGTTTGTTCTATGCTGGTGTTGTTTACTGAGACTATATTTAGTGCAGTGCTAGCTGGTGGGAGATTATTGAAGTCAAATGTGATTAATTATTTTTCTTTTTTGTGTTTCAGTAGAAGTTGGAACCATTCTAGACAAATCTCTATAGGAAAAAAAGGGTTATCATTTACAGTTGGGATAGTGTTGGGACTGAGCAAACAAGAGTTGTTTCATCAGAATATTGTACGGTTATAGGTGAGTAGAATAGGAATTTTGCCATTTGACATACTATGTACTGTTGGTGACACAATTAGAGACCCATTCAGTGGTGGTGCTGCTTAGCATGGATCATTTGTCATTTCTTCACCTTCAAAAAAAAATAAAAAATTAGCCAGAGACACCATTAGTTGAATAATTACATAAGGAAGATAAATCATTAATTTGTTTGCGACATTTTCAAAAACAGAACTGAATTGACCATTAATTGCTGGTTGGAGACCTCCCACTTGTACTGGCTAATCAGAGGCATGACTGTTTTATGTCACACCAGGAGCTAATCTCTATTGTGACACCCCACCCTTCACAGCTCATTTGAGGGCGAAAAAAGGCTACTTCTTGTACTGCACACTAACCAGGTAGCCAGATACACACACCCTCCCTCCTGCCCCAGCTTTTCGATGGAAGAGCAAAAAAGTTCTTTATCTGGGTCTGGTTCCCCTGAAATGCAAGTCTTGTTTCTGCTTTTGAACTTTGCACCTTCTAAGCTGAGGGGCAATTAACTCACTCATGTCTATTTCGCAGGTTATGCAATTCATTGACTGATGGCTACAGAGCTACAGTGTGGAGCAAATGTTCAAACCACACCCAAAGCCCCCTCTGAGCACTCTTATCTTTAGTTTCCTTTCATCGTTGTTTCCACGTGATGTACACATGCACAAATGCAGTGACAAACTTTAGCAGTTGCGCAACTCTAAACCAAATGCTAATAAATGCACAATTAACATTTAAAAAAAATTAAGAAAAACTGCAATATAACAAAGTTTAGATAAACTCTAAAGAGAATGCACTATACAAAAATAATGCAGTTTGTTAAAATGGAATAAACCAAAACTTGCAGCTGACCATGTGGATTATATTCCTTACTGGTAAAGTGCTTTCAATCCAAGTATCATTCCCAGGCAACAGTCTTGTACTGTATGTAAATAATTACTTGTCATCTTAAAAAAAGAAAAAAAATCACTCCTGTTACCTATCTTGTGTTCCTTGCTCAGAAAGAAAACATGGCTTTCATGACACCATGGACAAATGTCTGATATCATGGAGGAGGGACCAAACACATTGTCAGACAACTCTTCCGGGACCCTGCATCTTTCTGCTTTCTCTGTTCCCACAGACTCCTGCCATATTTCACTTTATTAGCTAGCGATCTGGGGAGAAACTTCTTTTATCAATGATCTTGAGAGCACAAATTTGTGTCCTAGTAAGCTCCTATGATCAGAGCAGTACCCCAAAGATCTCCCTTGCATGCATCTTGTACAGATACCAATTAACCAATTGATATGCGTATCCGAATAGCTTTAAGCCAATCGAACCAGCAGACTGAGCTCAACATAGATCTTAAGAGACTTTTATTTTTCAAAATGCTGCAAAAGATTCTCCTGTACAATCATAAAACAACACAGTGATTCTTGGTTCTTCTTCAAATGTGATTTCCATTTATTGGTCTGTTAGGGTGGCCTAATGGTTAAGGTGTTTGCCTTACAAACACAAGGTGCAGGGCTTGAGTCTCAAAAGGGACAATTGGCTAGGCTTACAATGGCTTGCAAGGGCAGTTAGCTTAGTACTAACCTATGAATCTAGTACTAACCTATTGTACGATCTTTTCATAAGTTAGGTGAAGAACCAAGAGTCACAGTGTCATTTTATGATTGTACAGGAGAATCTTTGGCAGTATTTTGAAAAATAAAAGTCTCTTAAGATCTATGTTAAGTTCAGAGCTCGACCTGCTGGTTAGATTAGCTTAAAGCTATTCGGACACGTCTAAATTGATCTAGAGAGCAAGAAAGAGAGGTACTAAGAGTGTAAATCATATTTTCTCTTTGTCTTACAAAGCAGTAGTACAAAGGCATGGTGGCTTTATGACAAAAACAATACATCACTCTACTTACCAGCGATCCAGGGAAAATCTTATTTTTTAGTGATCTTGAGAGAAGATCCTTTTACCAGTAATTTTGTGAGCAAGAAAGAGAGCTATTAGCATAAATCACGTTTTCACTTTATTTTACAAAGCAGCAGTAGCAAGGCATGGTGGTTTTATGACAAAAACATACATCTGCACTCAAGTAACACCAGTAATGCACTGTAAACATTTTGATACGGTAGTCTGATATTTGGAAAGAACCGCAATTCTTTTCTTTTGCAAAAGAAAATTTAAGAATGAAAGTGCTTCTGCTGCTAGTTTAAAATACACTTTTATAGTTCTATTTGGACTAAACATTTTATTTTAAAACTGATATTTAGTTAAAGCCCAGCAAATACACTGTTATTGTGCCTATTATTTTTGTCAAGTTTAGAAAGTGTTCTTATTAGTTATGCTATTGACAAGAAACTAGAGATTTGTCTCTTTATTACCACTTATTCCAGCAAGTTCTTACATAAAAGACCAAAGGTTTTCAGCAAGAGTGGGAGACAATGCAAACAAATTAATAAAATTAAAATCAAGTATTAGTCAGAGTTAATTAATGTGATTTTTAACAGTCTGCAACTTTCTTTTTAGTAGAGCAACATCCAGCTAATAAGGGGAAGAATGCTTTCCTGATTCCGAGGTACTATGATTTTGCTCATACACAGAAAATGAATTTTGTCTCAGTATGGAGTACAGCGGTGGAGCTGAAAGAGATGCATAGTTTAGCACAGCTGTTTTCTCTCCCTCATTTCAGCTTACAGCAGAGAGTAGCTTTCTGATATCATTCTGAAAATGCTGAGTAAGCCATCTTTTGTAAAGAGCAATCACAGGGCACTGTATGCATGCATTTGTTTATGTTGAATGCATCATAAGGAACCATTTCAAGCAATCTGTTGCAATGAATCTCTGTCTTTCTTTCGGCTTTTCCCGGTTAGGGGTCGCCACAGTGGAACTCCGGTCCGCTAATGATTGGCAGTAGATTTTTACGTTTGCCAGGCCTAACGCACAACCTTCAACAAAGGAATGCCCATTCACGCATGTCGTCACAGAGAAGACGCTCTGAGAATCGAATGTGCAACATCTAACTGTGAGGCGACAATGCTACCGCAGCACCACCACCGCAATGAATACAAGTACAAAAATGGAACAATATAAGACACTTAGAACAATTAGTGATGGGACATAAGAATTAGTTGCACTGAAAATCAGGCAAGGACTAACAGCTAGTGAATTACTAGCATATTAATGTTCATAGATAATTACTTGGCAAGCAAACCAGGATACCACTGAAAAACCTAGATCAATGTTCCAAATTGCCCCCATGCACTAACTGGTTCACTCTTTCTCAAGGTCAGAAAAAAAGGCAAAAGATGGCTGACAGAATCCACCATATCACAGGAAGCAGCTTACTAGCATCTTATAGTATCAATCCCCTGTGCTATCTGGCAGATGTGGTCAGTGGAAAGCAGCTATAACATCTACTACAATGATGGACAGGTACGAGCACCTAGTATATAAAACAGAATGGAAAACAGACATTTCTCATAGATTATTGTGGCAGGAAGAGACACAGGTTATCTCATGTCCAGACAGTATTTGCTGATGTACAGCAGTGACAGGTCACTAAAAATGTAAGTGGATGATCTGAGCATCCCAATGAAAAGTGTAGTATTTACAAAGTACTGTTTTACCTGGTAGCATTCCAACACCTGGTGGACTAACGTCTGACAGCTGAGCACTAGTCTATATATGCAAGCCTGAGAAAATACAAATAACCACAGTTCAGGATACATTTTACACCTTTAACAGAAGGAGGTTTAGATCACAGAGTTGCCAATGGCTTTCAGTGGATATTAAAAAAAAAACTAAATTAAAGCTAAAGATTCAGCCTGGAAGAACAGGAAAACAACCTTGACAATACAGAGCTACATCAGACTTCTCTGTGTTTAAAGGAAAGAAACAAGAAATGCAACAAACAGTTCAAAAGCCCTGTATCACAGACAGAAACAGGAATTATACTGGTATAGACCCAATCAGTTTTCAAAATAAATATTATGCTTAACAGGGATATTTATTAATCTTCAGCTGCCAAAAGGAATCAACAGCACTGAATCACTTTACGTTTGGTAATGATTAAGTTCACTTTTTGCTGTCCATCATAACAGACATAACTAAAGCCTTTCAAACAATTTAATCCCCCACCAACAAAGGATGACCTTCATCCCCTGATCTATACCCCACAGCCTTTTAAACATTATTTATTTATTTTTTTAATTAAATAAAAAAAAATTAAGCATTAACCTTTTATTTATTTGAAATTTCAGTAAAACAGACAGAGTCCGTACTCCTTAAGCTCAACGTTTTGGGATCTAGATCCAGCAAAACTTTTTCCACCATCCTAAGGTTTATGGCTGAAAAGGCTTATACACCTCTTACTCACATCTTTAACTTCTTTCGAATATTTTAGTAATAGGGTGTATGATAGAAATAGGTCAATAACCCTTCAGCCCTTGGGGAGAAGTGACTTTAGGAAGAGGGGATTGTAACTGCAGCTTTTGGGGCAGTGTCTGAGGTGAAAGACTTTTATATAAGCAACTACTTAAGTATATTAACAGCTATGGCCTGTTATGTGAGGCACAGCATGGCTTTTGCAATGCTTTCAGTACCTTTACAGTCTAGAAGGGGCTGCCATTTTTGCAATCTGAATGAGGGAATTATCACTGCAGGACTCTGTTTACATGACAAGGGCTTTTGAAACAGTCAGCTATACCCTTCTGTTCCACAAATTGAACATTGTAGATAGCACTATTTGCTGGTTTTACAGCTATCTAAGAGACAGGACCTTCCAAGTCATCTCCTGTCTTCTCTGTTAATGATCTTGCCACAGAATTACCAAATCTTAAATGAATAATGTATCCTATGCTACACTAGAAGTCTAAATCTCAAAATGAACTCACTTGAAGCACTCCTTAAAATGGAGAACATCAACATTTGTGCCATAACATAGACCCGGTTCAAGGCAACAGAAAGCACTCCTGCACTACCAGGCTATAACTCATTCCACACCTTTTGGCCCAGAACTTGGTCTTGGACCAAAGCTCTAAAGGCGGTGTGGTGTTTCCATATTCATAAAGGATGTGCACATCTGCAGACTGGTAGCCCAACATAATGCATCTGAGATACTTCAGGTGCAGCTAACATTGGGTAAGACAGTGATTCATGTCATAGCCTGCTATGGATTCCCCAACCATGTCCCAAGACTCACACTCCACGTTCCTAAGAACCCTGGAGAATATTAGGTTCCAACCTAACACTGTCATACTGGGCAACTTCAACTGCCCCTCCATTAACTGAAAAAACTACTCATGTACCAACACATTTGCCCAATGTTTCCTGGAATTCATTAATTCCAATGCCCTGGACCAGCTCGTTCTTACCCCCACTAGAGGTAGCAACATCCTTGACCTGGTCATTACTAACATGGGAGACTGTTGCTCTACACCACTAGTCAACTTCTCCCTGGTTAGATCTGACCACAAACTAATCCCCTTGGAAATCCACATCCCACCCCACCTCCTCACAATGGCAACCACCATGAAAAACTTCTCCAAAGCTAACTTTGGGTTCCTAAAAACAGAGGTGGCTAACTTCACTGCACCCATGCAAATGGAGATCAGTTGCATGACCACCGAATCATACACCAATGCACTGTACGAAGACGTACACAAATGTATGGATTTCGCCATACCCAATAGAACCAAGATGCTCTCCTGCAAAAAATGGAAGCCAATCTGGTGGTCCCCTGCCATAAACAAACTCTACAACAGGAGAAGGAAACTGATGCGAAAAAGGTGAAGTCCCAAGATTGGAAAAAATCCCTTATCAGGCTCAACAAAAAGTTGAGATCCCTCATCAAATTCTCTAAAGCTAACTATGAAAACAGAATTGTAGCAGATAGTAAAGACAACCACAAGGCCTTCTATAGTTATGTAAAGAATCTCCACGGCAATACCCAGATTTGCTTTGAGCAACTGAACAATGGTACCTCCTATATTGAGCCAACAGATATTGCCAATATACTGGCCGATAGATTCAGTGCCAACTTTACCCCTCTCTCCCCCATCAAGGGACCAGTCACAATACCAGTAGATTGCCAGGCACCCAGTATTACTGCTGCACAGGTTAAAACAGCACTATCCAAGGCCAAGAATACAGCTTCTATGAAACCTGACAATATCCCTGGCTGTGTTCTACATGAACTACAGAGTGAACTGGCACCGCACTTGTGTGTCCTGTTTAATCACAGCCTCACCTCAGGCTTTGTCCCTACTACAGTCATCCCTCTCCACAAAGGAGGAGCGACTACAGACCCTGGGAACTATCACCCCATTAGCCTGATGAGTCTGATATGCAAAGCATTGGAGAGGATTATTATGGACCTAATAAACAAGGAGATAGGGAATCTCTAACTCTGGGTCCCATGTAGTTTGGTTTTGTGAAAGGTAGATCATGCCTGCTCAACTTGGTCAACTTCTTTGAGTCAGTCACCAGAGCTGCGGATGAGGGCAAGGTGGTTCATACAGCCTACCTTGATCTGGCCAAGGCCTTTGATACCATTCCCCACTCAGGAATCATAGAAAAACTCAATAAGCTAGGCATCAACCCTTATTTCACTAGGTGGGTTGCAAACTGGCTCATAGGTAGAACCCACAGTGTGAAAGTAGCGACTCCAAGTCACGAGTAGAGTCCCACAGGGTTCGGTCCTGGGTCCCCTCCTGTTTGGTATCTACTTCTTTGAAGTCCAGGCCAACACAATGGGACTTTGGCTGACAAAGTTTGCATATGATTGCAAGTTGGGAGCTATTATTAACTCCTTGAGTGATGTTGACATCCTACAGAAAGTTCTCAGAGTCCAATAAATGGTGTCAGAACCATGGCCTTAAGCTCAATGCCAAAAAAATGTGTCATCATCCCTTTGGGAAAAACATGGTTCCCATGAATTACCACATCGATGGTAGTCCACTGAACACAGAAGGCGTTATAAGAAATCTTGGAACACAGGTTGACAGCAACCTCTCTTTTGACCACCACATTGCCACTGTGGTCAGAAAGTCCTTCTATGTGGCACATCTCATTACTAAGGGTTTTGCATCCAGGAAGAAAGAGGTCATTATCTCCCCCTCTACTCTTCCCTCATTAGGCCAACCATAGAGTACAATGCACCATTTGGCATGTACCTCACTAAACACCTGCAACAACTGAAGAGGCTGTAAAAGTACCCCACAAAGAGGATCCTAAGCCTTGAACATTTATCCTATATGGACAGACTAAAAAAACTCCAACTATTCTCTGTCTCATATCGCCTATTTAGAAGCAATCTCTGCTTGAGGGTTCCTATTATATGATTGATGATGCATTCTTTCAAATGCGTCTTGATCAAACTTGAAAGCACAAAACAGTTCTAAATGTTTGGGATTGTGAGCTTTCGCTTACATGGGGTCAATAAATCAGCATTCGCTAGTTTAATATAGACCCCTGCTTGACTTACAAAGCCATGTCTGATCCAGCTCTGTTAGAAATGCTACATCTAAAGAAATACCAATCCCTCTGCACCACATGCTTCAGAGACCTCAACCTCATTACCACAATCAGCAGAACATGCTGGAGGGACAGGTTCATAACCCAGAGACTGCACATGCTATGGGACAGACTTCCCATACATGTGAAGCAGAGGACCTCACTGTCCCTCTTCAACAGAAATTATGATGAGTGGATAGGAAATAGAAAATTCACTCCAAGGATCACTCCAGTACCTTTAGTTGACAGAGGCACTGGGAACCAAGGTCGGGTGGCATGATGCCAGGGTATTCCTATGGGCTAGGCTTGTAAAGGCTCCAGGGCCATTAGCCTAATACACACCTATGAACCTATGCAGATGATGTGCTGCTCCGGAAATTCAGTAATAGCCATTCTAACATGAAAACCAAGTTAGATGAAAATTTTACTCTGTTATGTACCTGGTCCACTTCCAACAAACTACTAATTTCTTCTAAGAAAACCAATGACATGGTCTTTGCCTCAGCCAAGACATTACCCACTATCCCTCCTCTTCTCTTAACAGATTTTAATCGGAATTGAATACCTAATGTCACTGAACAGAGGTACCTAGATATAATATTTGACCCTACCTTTTCATTTACTAAACAAATACAGATTTCATAACTAATTAAGTCCTTGCTCAATTAAAACTATATTACAAGATCAGTCACTTCCTTTCACCCACTGCTTGCTTAGCCATTTTGAAAATATTTTAATACCCCAAGAAGAGTATGGCATTCCTTTTCTCATTATGCTGTCAGCCACAGTACTCACAGAATACAGACCACTGAGAATAACATCTGCAGATTCATTCTATTAGCAGACACCCAGATGCATCATTGCAATTTGATAAAAACTTTCATTTGCCCTTCAGTGCCTCATATTGCCACTTTTCTTCTATGTACACTGATTTACAAAGTTGTAAAATATAGTCCCTGACTCCCGTTAATAATAAAACTACCTTTATAAGACAAACCCTTATGTACTCGGAGTTACACAGGGCAGCAGTCTCTCTCTCTCCCTCTAGTACTGGACAGCAGTCTCTCTCTCTTTCTCTAGTACTCCCTCCATTTAAAACAGCTGTAGGTGAGACAGCCTTCTCTAGATTGAGATGTGCTACATGGAACCAACTGGCTACAGACATCAAAAATCTAGAAAACATTAACAGCTTCAAAGACGCACTTAAAGATTATATTTTTACTGAACCTACCTGCAACTGCTACCACAACAAGGGTTAGGTAACTTACCATACACAAACACCCACCCGTATGGATGCGCATGGATCAAACCAACAATGACTGTGAAAAACAAAATGGTTCAGCACAAAAAGGGTGCAAACTTAAAATTCCTTTACTGGAGTTGCTCCAAAAACAAACAGCATACTGGTTTCGGCAACAGCTTTCCTCAATGCTTAATAACAGCATAATATTAACAGTCCCTTAAATAGAGAGCATCATTACCATACAAAAATACCATTGGTTGGTTAAGCAATCTAGGACAACTCATTAAGGCCAGGTTTAAACTAACCACCCAAATGAATAATCCAGCTTGATTCTTTATTATTTAATAAAGTGTGCCAACCAACTTTAGAAAAGCATTGGCCCCGGACCCTATCAATAGCAGTATATATAAACCTAGCCATTTTGTGGATTAAAGTGTGCTTATATAGAGCATTTGTGGGTCTCCTATTCCTGATCTCACTGTGTTCGGAAATTTGAAGCCTCAATGACCTAGACGTCTGTCCTACATAGACCGCCGAACATGAACAGGTCGTCAAATACACAACCCACTCAGTACTGCAATTACCATAGTATAAAATGTCAAACTTTAGGGGTGTTGAAACTGTTAAAAGTCTTAGTTTTAAATACATGAGGGCATGCAAAACAATGTCTACAAAGTACATAACCCCTAACCTTATTACAAACAATGTAGATTGTTGTAATGAGGGCAGCAGATGATGTGTCGGGGGTGATGACATCTAGGGAGACACCATCCAAAAATGGCTGGACAAAGCCAATATTTATCCCCCTGGATTTAATACTTTTTTGGTCTGTTTAATCGAACATGTGTTGACTAAGAATTTTTTTTATTTTTTTGGTAAATGCTTTTGGCAAGTGAAGGGCACGGCCATGGGGGCATCTTTTGCTCCCATCTATGCAGATCTTTTCATGGGCTATATAGAACAACAGTTAATCTATGATGATCTACATAATTTACATCTTGGGGAAATTGACATTTGGTGACACTACTTGGATGATTGCTGGATGGTGTGGAGGGGGGATACAGTTTTTTGTGGGAATTTGTAGAATATTTGAATCAGAACAAATCGGGCATTCAGTTCACTTTGAATGCTCATAAGGATTCTATTACATTCCTAGAGGTTACCATCACTAGGGATACAGATCACACATTAAAAACTGAGGTTTTCTGCAAATATCCTCAGTATAGCACTTTTCTTCATGCTCACAGTCATCGCCTCTCTCTATAATCCTGTGAAGCTTCACTATTGTAGTCTCTCTTATCTAATCCCTTTCTCCTTTTTCTCTTAGGATCCAGGACCTGGCCAATACAGTAGAAATGAACACAGGTCCAAACTCAGTCAGCTGAACTTCTAACTCTCCTTCCCTGCAAAGAACCAATGGTCCTGCAAAATTACTAATTTAATGTATGTTAACTTCCTTTGTGTTGTACTAAATGAATTCTGTATGTTTTAGGCTTCACACACATCGCTTAGCCATTCTTCTGCTCTGCCCTTCCCCCTTCCTTTCTATAATGTCTGCTCTAGCTCCCTACTGAAAATCCCTTTAGCAGGCTCTGTTCTAACTGGTTGCAGTGCAAATCAGCCTAACCTAAGCCTATTTACTGTTCTCTGTCCTTCTGTTACTCAAAACTCCAGTGCTTATATTACTTACCGTTTTTACAGATTTTCTGCTGACTGCCACCAGCTGGTTCTGCCCCACTGCATTTACCCTCACTCTGCTCCCCTACCCTGCCCCCACTAAATCAACATCTATCTACACCTAACCACACCCTCCAATTTTCTCTCTCCCAAACACCCTCTCTCATTTTACACACCTATATTCCTCATTCTCCCAACCTTCTTTCTCTCTTCCTCTCTCTCCAACCATATTTTCTGCCTTCTTGCCTAAGCTTTCTATCTGCTTAACATATCTGTTTCCTACAATACCCCTCATCCTTGCTGATTACACTTTTTTCCAGCTCTGTACTTTTCCACTCCAAATAGTTTACCCTCCCTCCTATATTACCTTTTTTGCCCCTTTCACTGTCTATCCCACACCACTTCTTTCTCTGGTTATACAATGTCCTCATCTTCTCTTAACATACACCTAAAACTACTATCCTGCCACTCTATCAGCCTTACCTCATACTTGTTTATTCTCTAACTTCATACCAAAATCAACTACATAACTACTGCTGACACCACACTATTACTAATCATCAGTCCCACCCATCTACCCAAACCTACTACTAATTAATTGTTCCCAATCTCTATAATACAATCCACACAGGTTACTTCCCTTACAAAGGTATCCAGCTCCAATCCAAATCTATTTCAATCCTTAGATACAACCTCCTGACTAAACTCACCAAAGCCCTTCTGTTCTTCACCTCTCAACTAATACTTAGTGGAAGCATCCACCTTAATCCTGGACCCTAACAAATTCAAAAACAACTCTACCTCCCTTCCCCTCTCCCTTGTATTGGTATCCCTGCTTTCCCTAAAGGGTCTAACCTCCTGCTACTTAGCATCAATCTGAAAGGTATGGTCAATAAGATTCATGACCTACATGTCTGCCTCTCCAAATATTCCCTCAATATTGCCATACTTACTGAAACCTGGTTAAAACCTGATATTGAGAACAATGAGATCTTCCCTCCAGGTTATAACATACATCAATGTAATAGAAAAAAAAACAAGCAGGGAGGGAGAATGGTCATAATGTTTAAACAAAATTTAAAATTAGATCTAATACAGACACGTACTCCTGAATTTAGTAGTGTTGAATTATTATGAACTAAACTCAAAATCAACAACAATAAATGCTTGACAATAATGGCTACTTATATTCACCTCAGCAATAATCCAAACACTTTCAAGGATATGCTTTACTGGATATCTTCCACATTCATACCAGAAACCATCATTTTGAGAGATTTCAACACCAATTGGTACTCTTACAACTATGATAATCCCTCCAATTTCATCAATCTGCATGGCTTTTTTCAAGTAATTCATAACACTGAAAGAACAGATAAAGCCTCTAAAAGAGGATCTATATTAGACTGGATTCTAACCAACAACCCTTTCCTAGCCTACCAATCAGGTTGCGTGCCTAATAGTATTAGTCACCATCTCCCCACCTGCTTAGACACCATCTCACCCCCCAAGACAAAACTCCTTCCATCTAATTTGCAACAAAAATAAGTTTAATATTCAAAATTTTATTTTCCTCTTACAACGCTGCAAATGGTCACCACTCAAAACTCTGTCTCTTGATACAGCTATATACTAGTTCATCTCTACCTTATCCAGTAGAATAAAATCTAACTACACACTTTGGTTAACAAAATACACCAAAACTCTACTCAAAAAGACAAAGCTTGGTCACTCTGGCTGTCCACCAACAATAAAGTTAACCATGATCTACTTTACTAATTTACAGCACCAGCACCTCAACAATTCCAAAAAAGTTTGGTCTGTGATAAAGAAACTCCTTCACCCTGGCCAAACTTCCACACCTACCCCCTCTACCACTACCACCACTAACAGTATTGCAGAACAATTCAAATCCTTCTTTACTAACTCCATTCAATCTGTCTTCAAGTGTAATCTTAGCACACCTGTAACTATACTTAACCTTTGAAATGCAACCAGGGACTCATTCTCATTCAAACATATTCAGACGTCCACCATAAAATAAATTACTTTCCAAACTTAAACCTATGACCCTTGCTACAGACAACCTACCCACAGAATTCCTAAAGCTAGCTGCTGAAGCCATAGCCTACCCCATCAGCATCATCATCAACCACTCTGTCTCTGACCATTATGCTCCATCAAGCTGGAAAATATCTTATATTATTCCCCTGCATAAATGTGGCATATCTACAGAGCTAACTACAAACCCATTGCTATCTTACCAGCCCTTTCCAAAATTTTGGAAAAATGTATTCATTTGCAACTTTTAAATCACCTCATATCAAACAACGTCCTATCCAACATACAACACGGTTTCTGCCCCAACCACAGTACCACTACTGTCCTTCTGAATTTCTCTAACACCATTAACTAGCACACAAATAATGGGAAATTTGTATCCTCCATCTTTCTGGATCTTTCCAAAGCTTTTGATACAGTTTCCCACCAGAAACATCTTGACAAACTTTATGGACTAAAACTTAGCCACACTTCCCTAGCATGGTTACATAGCTACCTATGCAGTCGCCAATAAGTAGTTAAATGGCAAGAACAACATCTTCATTATTACCTGTCAACATGGGGGTACCCCAAGGTTCCATCCTAGGGCCACTACTCCTCTATTTTTGCAAAGCAACTCCACACATCTACTCTCATAGCCTCCATAGTTGAATATGCTGATGACTACACACTTATCTGTGCTGCACACTCCTTAAAGCAACTTGTCACTATAACACAACAATCCTTTACAGCTGTCGAAGTATGGCCATCTGATTCTCACCCGAGTCTGAATCCTTCTAAAACAATTTGATGGTCCGTCACCCCAGCAAGTGTCAAAACACACCAGCCCCTTCTAAATACATTCCACAAACACCACCATAATAACAGCCATATCACAAACTAAACTATTAGGTGTAATAATAGGCAAACTGAAATTTGGCCTACACTTTTCTCACTCAGTAAAGAAAACACATATCAACCTAGGCTGTCTTTATAGAATCAAGCCATTTCTCACCAACTACTCTAGAAGTGCAATAGCTAGAACACATCTTCTCTCCACCCTACTATATACTACTCCTTCCTTCTCTCTGCCCTACTATACACTACTCCTATCTTCACTAACTTAAGTAAAACTAATCAAACAGACTTGAATCTTGCTACAGTAAAATTACTAAATCCACTTCCATCTCTTCTTTCAGGTCTCAACACTGCTCTGCCTTACTCCAAGTGAATCGGCTGAACTACCACTTTATTTAACGTACACTCAACTTGCTATCGTTCATGAGCTAGTATTCTTAAAACAAAACCCCTGATCTTCAACCAATGCTTCAAACTCAGTCTAACACTCTCCCACTTTGCTCCTCACACAAATCTCTACTACAGGTCTCTAAATCCAACAATAAAGCCGGTGAGACTCTGTACTCTAACTACATCTCCAAAATATGGAATTCTATTCCTCATCCCATCACTAATGCCAACCACACTCACTTCAAAAATCAACGGAGACTCTACCTGAAAGACAACTGGCTTTGTTCATGTATCTGTCCTAGTTAAACCCTTTCCACTATCTATTTGTTTTTTTAACTTACTTTCCTTCCACACTTCCCCCACCATATGTAATTTGCCACCTTCTTTTTCTTTCCTTTCCCCCTCTTATTTGTCCTGCTTAAACACTTTTCCCTAGTCTCTCAGTTTCTCTCCTTACTCTCCCTTCATACCACCTCATCTACATGTATTTTCTTATTTCTTTTACTTCCTCCTTACCCTTCCACGTCTGTAATATTTCATCCTTTCCAACTTCTTTCCTATATGTTAACTTTAACCTCTCACCTTTGGCCCCTCTCCATAGCTCTCTCCCCTATTCGGTCTAATTCATATTTCTACTCTAATGTCCTTTCCACTCTATACTTTCCTCACTTTAGTCTCTCTTCTTACATATCTTAGGCTCTTGCCTCTCTCTTATCTGATGTTCCTTTTTCATAACTTTCCATACAGTTTTTTTTTAATATTTATCTTCTGGCTTCAACTAATAACCATCTTGCTTTATTATACCCAATTCATCCTACTGAATGTTTGCTTTTATATTGTGGGCAACTATTTGTCATTATGGTGTGTTCAAACTAGTATTCTTAAGGATTTTTGGATATTTGTGTTCCTAAATGTTTGTATTTCAAAATGTACCTATTTCTAATTGTTGTATGTTAATGTTGTTAACTGTCTTTGGAGTTTTTCTCCCTGGGCATCCGCTGAAAATTGGCTTTTACCTAGTCAAACTATCCTGGTAAACAAATGTTAAATAAATTTAGATGTCATCAGACCTCTTCCTATAGTTCTGTCTTATTCTTGCAGACCCGCAGACCCACTACATATGCTTATTCCCAGCTGCATCTCCCCACATCTCCAGTAAAGCATAATATCCTTCCTTCAATACTGTTTTCCTGTCTTTCGTATGAGGTGGTTCTCTCTATGTTGTTGAGATATTTAGAATAAAATATGAAAATTCTGACTGTATAATTAAATAATCTATTAGCAATAAATATCTTTAGCTGCAATGGACAGAGGTCAATTATTAGTGCAGCTGTATTAACTAGCATGCAGGCTTTAAGATGAAATCTTTCAATAGCTTGCATGTAGCATGGCTTTGGAATTGTTAATGTAAATATTAACAAACTAAATTAGAGACTCAGAGGCATCAGTATGATGCAGACAAGCTACTTAGATGCTAAACATAGACATATTTTCCTTATTAAAGGTAACCTGATTAACTTTTCTTTTGTCCTCATTACTTGTTTAGTAAAAGCAGCTGATAAAGTCAAGAGAGATTATTTTTTCTTTGTTGTTACAGAAAAATATTTTGCCAGATGTGTATCGAGTCCATTAAGATACTATATTCTAATCCAGCTACTAGACCTTTTATAAATTGAACATACTCCAAATAGAAATATTAAAACAAGACAAGGCTAGACTGTTCTTTTATCCCAACTTAATTAACCTCTATATAGAACCTTTAGTCCTCCATTTAAAAATCTGTTTTATTCCACACTGATTCTGTTTCGCAAATTCTGTAGTATACTGGCTCCATACGCAGCATTCTCAGATGACAAACATATGCTTTCAATCTCCATCGATTGACTAGCTTCCTATTTTATCAACAACCAAACTCTTTTCTACTTTAAACTACAATTTTACTAAAATAATTTGCAATACAACTCTAAAAAAATAAAGCTTAATCTTCAGTATAGCAGGACATGTCAAGAAAGATGTGAAACATGAAACTCTTCAATGGTTTCAAAGACTACAATGGTGAATAGTATAATTTTCTTAAACTATTCATTTTTTATAAGTTCTTCTCCCAACTAATCTCCTTTAAGTTGAACCATCAAGAGCTAATCAAATGTATATGGTTCTTAACATATATTGTTTTCATAAGCATATTTTCATTATTTTCAAGTTCACTCTCCAGATTTCAAACATATGGAACAATTGACTTGATTAACCATTTGCAATATTTGTGGAAGGAAATGGGTCTATATGGCATTAATTACTTTCATTCAACCATTTAATTGGAGACCTAAAATTGTAATGGGAGAAAAATGATTAAAGACAAAGATATATATATATATATATATATATATATATATATGTATATATATAAATACACACAAATATATAAATATACATTTACCTTGGCTGATTTCTTCATTAAGAATTTCACATAAATATCTGAAGTCTTTTGTAGATGGAAAGAGCACTTTGAAGGGCTGATGAATGAAGAGAATGAGAGAGAGAGAAAGTTGGATGATGTGGGGATAGTGAATCAGGAAGTGAGGCAGATTAACAAGGAGAAGTAAGGACAGCTATGAAGAGGATGAAGAATGGAAAGGCTGTTGGCCCAGATGACATACCAGTGGAAGCATGGAGGTGCTTAGGAGAAATGGCAGTGGAATTTTTAACCAGACTGTTTAATGAAATTTTGGAAAGTCAGAGGATGCCTGAGGAGTGGAGA
Organism: Protopterus annectens; assembly: GCF_019279795.1. Lineage (NCBI taxonomy): Eukaryota > Metazoa > Chordata > Ceratodontiformes > Protopteridae > Protopterus > Protopterus annectens. The sequence continues at coordinate 457,179,011 of NC_056749.1, read as the reverse complement.
AAAAGTGTTTTGGTACCTATCTTTAAGAATAAGGGTGATGTGCAGAGCTGCAGTAACTACAGAGGGATAAAATTGATCAGTCACAGCATGAAGTTATGGGAAAGAGTAGTGGTAGTTAGGTTAAGAAGGGAGGTGATGATTAATGATCAGCAGTATGGTTTCATGCCAGTAAAGAGCACTACAGATGCAATGTTTGTTCTGAGAGTGTTGTTAGAGAAATACAGAGAAGGTCAGAAAGAGTTGCATTGTGTCTTTGTAGACTTGGAGAAAGCATATGACAGGGTGCCTAGAGAGGAGTTGTGGTATTGTATGAGGAAGTCAGGAGTAGCAGAGAAGTATGTAAGAGTGGTACAGGATATGTACGAGGGTAGTGTGACATTGGTGAGAACTGCGGTGGGAGTGATATGTTTAAGGTGGAGGTGGAATTACAACAAGGATCAGCTCTGAGCCCTTTCTTATTTGCACTGGTGATGGACAGGTTGACAGATGAGATTAGACAGGAGGCCCCGTGGACTATGATGTTTGCAGATGACATTGTGATATGTAGTGAGAGTAGGGACTAGGTTGTGGAGACCCTGAAGAGGTGGAGATATGCTTTAGAGCTAAAACATAATATATGTGTGTAAATGAGGGTGGATGAGTTTACATACTTGGGATCAACAGTTCAGAGTAATGGTGAGTGTGGAAGAGAGGTGAAGAAGAGAGTACAGGCAGGATGGAATGGGTGGAGAAAAGTGTCAGGAGTGATTTGTGACAGGTGGGTACCAGTAAGAGTGAAAGGGAAGGTCTACAAGAGGGTAGTGAGACCAGCTATGTTATATGGGTTGGAGACGGTGGCATTGACGAAAAGGCAGGAGTCAGAGCTGGATGTGGCAGAGTTAAAGATGTTAAGATTTGCACTGGGTGTGACTAGGATGGACAGGATTAGGAATCAGTATATTAGAGGGTCAGCTCAGGTTGGACAGTTTGGAGATAAAGCAAGAGAGGCGAGATTGCTTTGGTTTGGACATGTGCTGAGGAGGGATGCTGGGTATATTGGGAAAAGGATGCTAAGGATGGAGCTGCCAGGTAAGAGGAAAAGAGGAAGGCCTAAGATAAAGTTTATGGATGTGGTGAGAGAGGACATGCAGGCGGTTGGTGTGAAAGAGCATGATGCAGAGGACAGGAAGAAATGGAAACAGATGATCCGCTGTGAACAGCCGAAAGAAGATGATGATGATCTGAAGTCTTTTGTCATTATAATTTATCAAAAAGATACGTCAGTCATATAAATATTTGGACATCATAATATGCAACCTTTAATAATAGGATATTTAATAAGGCTGAATTTAGTTTATGACAAACACTCCTTTCTGCTCCTGCTACTGAAAAAATATAGACCCTAATTTGTCAAAGAATAATATGCTTACCATCATCCATGCATACAATTATACTATCCATAATATTAATTTCAAAGCGATATTTTAAACAATGTATAATAGTTGCAATACATATTTAACCATTGATAAAATGCAGTGAATTTACCTGGGGTTATTTCAATTTACACTAGTTGTATAAATCATAACTCTGGTGTACTGTATATTTTCTGGTATTAGCCACACCACACTTAATAAGTTATTGTCATATATACAGTTTAAGGCTACATACCTGGCCCAGTAGCAAGCCAAATTAAATTTGAGAACTGATAAAAAAAAGTAAAGATAACTATTCTGCAATCATAGCCTGTACCTATTTGATGGCATTTTAATGATATTGAAAGGACTCCACAGCAGAATACATCATTTTCTAGATTTTTTTTTACATACCATACAAAACATTCTTAATGGTCATAAACTCTGAAAGGAATTTAGGAATACATTTGTTAACTGGGATCAGTCTGGAAAACCCTTGTTTACATTATACATACATAACATTCATAGATACTTACCAAGCTGTTAATCTGTAAGGATCTTAAGAAGCTTAGACTTACATTCCTATGGTTGATTTTTAGCTTTTATATATATATTTTTACATAAATAACGCAGAAGCAGACATAATAAGGATATGTTGGGCCATTTTCTTATTGCCTCTTTCCATGAAAAACACTGGTGCTAAACCGCAGGGTGAATTTATGGTTTCCCATCCATTCAGCAAGCTTGTATTTGAATCGAATAAGAGAAGTACTTCATGTGTAGTAGATGTTTCCATAGAAGAGGTTTTCTCTGCGATACATAGCTATCCATCCAATGTTCTGCTTATGTTGAGAAAGAGATTGGTAACCCAAGTGGGTGCTCATGCTACCACTGAACTTGTAAAAGGGCACATTAGGGTCTGTAGAAGCTCCATATGCAAGGCAGAATTTCATTTTAGAAGCCTGTCTAATGTACTGGATACTAAACATTTGTGTTTCAATCAAACAATTCAGTAAAGAGCTTTGATTAAATATAGATGACATTTTTTATCGCTGCTAATTTTTTACTAAATTTCTTAACTGATTCCTAACTTATCACTTCATTTAATGTCTCACGTAATCATTTTATCAGTTATCTGCAGTAGTCTTCTCACTTTTCCTCAAAACAGTGTATTAAGTACAAAGTCATTTTACTACATTCACAATTGCCATTTACATCTCCTTGTGCCTGATGGAGAGTGCTTCTCAAACAACCTGGAAATATAGAGCTGATAAGTATATTTTTTCGCACTTTAACTGTTCAGTGTTCTGCACTTTTATTTTTGCTTGACTGATTATATTTGCTGACCGAATGTTGTTGTCTGATCTGTGCTGAAATGTTTAATTCTCAGAGTTTGTAGTGAACTTATTCCAGGGTGGAAAATCTGGTCTAACAGCTTTTGTGTTATCTAATTGTCTCAAGGCTTGGCTTTTGTCTTGCTGGTATAAAAATATTACCTTTGTGTAAATTCCTGTAGATCATTCCTAGAATCTCCTTGTGCCTGACTGAGTGCTTCTCAAGAAACTTGGAAATATACAGCTAAGTATATTTTTTAGCACTTTAACTGTTCAGTGTTCTGCACTATTGTTGCTTGACTGAATTATTTATATTTTTACTTGACTGAATTATTTATATATTTGCTGACCGAATTTTGTTTTCTGATCTGCGCTGAAATTTTTTTGTCCCACCCTCCCACCGAACCGCTGTTTGTGTTCTTAAAGTTGGTGACTTTTGCAGTTGCCTGTCCCTACTGTAAATGTGATCTGGGACACTGCTTCCAGTCCCACCTCATTAGCTCAATCCTGTCCCTACTGTAAATGTGATCTGGGACACTCCTTCCAGTCCCACCTCATTAGCTCAATCCTGTCCCTACTGTAAATGTGATCTGGAACACTCCTTCCAGTCCACCTCATTAGCTCAATCCTGTCCCTACTGTAAATGTGATCTGGGACACTCCTTCCAGTCCCACCTCATTAGCTCAATCCTGTCCCTACTGTAAATGTGATCTGGAACACTCCTTCCAGTCCCACCTCATTAGCTCAATCCTGTCCCTACTGTAAATGTGATCTGGAACACTGCTTCCAGTCCCACCTCATTAGCTCAATCCTGTCCCTACTGTAAATGTGATCTGGAACACTGCTTCCAGTCCCACCTCATTAGCTCAATCCTGTCCCTACTGTAAATGTGATCTGGGACACTGCTTCCAGTCCCACCTCATTAGCTCAATCCTGTCCCTACTGTAAATGTGATCTGGAACACTGCTTCCAGTCCCACCTCATTAGCTCAATCCTGTCCCTACTGTAAATGTGATCTGGAACACTGCTTCCAGTCCCACCTCATTAGCTCAATCCTGTCCCTACTGTAAATGTGATCTGGAACACTGCTTCCAGTCCCACCTCATTAGCTCAATCCTGTCCCTACTGTAAATGTGATCTGGAACACTGCTTCCAGTCCCACCTCATTAGCTCAATCCTGTCCCTACTGTAAATGTGATCTGGGACACTCCTTCCAGTCCCACCTCATTAGCTCAATCCTGTCCCTACTGTAAATGTGATCTGGGACACTCCTTCCAGTCCCACCTCATTAGCTCATTCTACCTAATAGAGATAATTTGGGAAGGCTAAACCCTTTAGTTTCAACCTTGAATCCTCTCTTCTTCTTACTCTCTCCCTTTCCACTTTTTTTTTTTAATAAACAGAAAAAGACACTTTATTCAGCTGCTTATATTTTTCTGTATTTGTGTTTCTTCTTACTACTCTGTTGCTTCATCTTGCTTTTTCCTGCTACTTGCTGCTTGTTCTCTAAAGTGTTCAACTGCATCTTTTCTGTAGCTGAGTGGAGGACAGCCACTGTCATTCCTTTACACAAAGGTGGAGCATCACCAATCCGGGAAATTAAAGACCCATCAGCCTAACTAGTCTGATCTGCAAGGTCATGGAATGGATTATTATGGACCTTATTAACAAGGGCATTGGCAACCTCCAAACACTGCTTGGCTTTGTCAAGGTAAGGTCATGTCTGCTAAATTTGGTCGACTTCTTTGAGACAGTCACCAAAGCCATGGACAAGAGGAAGGTAGTGCACACCACCTACCTTGACCTGGCCAAAGCCTTTTTTCACTATTGCCCACTCTCAACTAAGCATCAATTGATTTGTTACCAGATGGGAAGCAAACTGGCTCACTGAAAAACCTAGTCCAAAAAGGAGAAGCCACCTCAAGCAGTAGACCCGTAACAACTGGCGTACCCCAGGGTTTGGTCTTGGGGCCTCTGTTATTCGGGGTATACTTTTCTGAAGTGCAGGCCAAAACTAGTGGGCTATGACTGACCACATTTTCAGATGAGTGCAAGCTGGGTGCTGTCGTCAATTCTCCTAGTGATGTCAACATCCTCCAAGAGGGTCTCACTCAGACAAATGACTGGTGCCAGAAACAAGGCCTCAAGCTGAATACCAAAAAATGCATCATCATCCCCTTTTGGGAGAGTGATGTTTCCACAAATTATCACATTAATAATGTCCTAAGCATGCAATCAGTCGTGCAGGCTTTGGGCACCAAGTTAATAGCAACCTGACTTTTGACCACCATGTTGCTTCCATTGTACGGAAAGCCTTCTACATGGCCAACCTCATAAGTAAGGGTATCTTATCCACAGACAAGGAGGTCATAACATCCCTGTATTCTTCCCTTATAAGGCCTATTATTGAGGACAATGCCCCTTTTGGCATGTACCTCACAAAGCACATGCAGCAGCTGGAAGAGACCACAGAGGTTCCTCACCAGGAGAATCCAGGGCCTCAAAAATCTGCCATACACAGATAGGTTAAAAGCCCTATCCCTCTACTCAGTTGCAGACAGACTCTTCAGAGGTGACCTCTGTCTTGCATACAAGGCGATCACGGACCCCACCTTGATGGGATTGCTGCATATACACAAGTGAAGATCCACTCGAGTAACTCACATGCGCAGCCTCAACCTGGTCTGTGACATCAACAGAACTTGTTGGCGGGACAGATGTGTGACCCAGAGACTCCCCCATGTATGGAAAAGACTCCATCTCCATGTCAAGCAGAGTACCTCTTTACCCAGTTTTAAATGCAACCTGGATAACTGGATGGGAAACAGAAAATATTCCCCTGGTATTCTACCACAATAGCTTAGCAACCTCCTATGATCCTACAGATCTTTGCTTGCTCGGTCTCTCTCTCTCTCTTTTATATATATATATATATATATATATATATATATATATATATATATATATAGATATACATGCTGATTTTGTCTTTAGAAATTGTCATTGTGAACAGGTTTCATGTTAATATTTATCTAAATATGTATTAATGTATACTGCTATATATAAATATTTGTAAAAAGTTACATTTTTTTTTACTTATAACATTTCTCAATAAAAATCTGACAAAAATAAAATCACATTAGAAATGTATGACAGACCATTACCACTTTGGAGCTTCATTATCATTCATCCCATCCCCATGCAAATTCCGATTTATCCTTTATTCAGGTCTCTCTGTTTTCTAAATGGTCTCCTTTGAAGTAAAAATAAAACCTGGAATCATAGCTAACCCTGGAATATTCAGGAACTACTCTAAGGCTAACTTCCTACTATTAGGTGATAATCTGGCGAAAATTCAAGCCCCCATAAGCCCCAAGAGCACAGCTGCCTACGTGGAACTATTCACAGAAACCATGTACAAGCATGTTAACTGCTGCATAGAGGCAGCTGTACTCACCAGGAAGTACTGAACTAACTCAAAAAACAAGCCACCCTGGTGGAATTACAGAATCAATAGGCTGCATAACAGAAGAAAGAAAATCATTAAAAAAATTAGGAGGTGTAGCACCCATCAGGATAAAAACACTCCCATCAAACTAAACAACTCAGAGGACAAATAAAGTCTACAAAGACAAATCTGCTGTAAATTTGCCCCCCCAGGCCAATGACAACCACAAGGAATTCTAAGATGTGCAGCAGGTAAGGGTGATAAAGGATAATGAGGGAAAAGTACTCACAAGCGAGGAGAGTGTGTTGAGCAGATGGAAAGAGTACTTTGAGGGGGCTGATGAATGAAGAGAATGAGAGGGAGAGAAGGTTGGATGATGTGGGATAGTGAATCAGGAAGTGAAGCAGATTAGCAAGAAGGAAGTAAGGACAGCTATGAAGAGAATGAAGAATGGAAAGGCTGTTGGTCCAGATGACATACCTGTGAAAGCATGGAGGTGTTTAAGTGAAATGGCAATGGAGTTTTTAACTAGATTGTTTAATGAAATCTTGGAAAGTGAGAGGATGCCTGAGGAACGGAGAAAAAGTGTTTTGGTACTGATTTTTAAGAATAAGGGTGATGTGCAGAGCTGTAGTAACTACAGAGGGATTAAAGTGATCAGTCACATCATGAAGTTATGGGAAAGAATAGTGGAAGCTAGGTTAAGAAGGGAGGTGATGATTAGTGATAAGCAGTATGGTTTCATGCCAGGAAAGAGCACTACAGATGCGATGTTTGCTCTGAGAATGTTGATGGAGAAGTACAGAGAAGGTCAAAAGGAGTTGCACTGTGTCTTTGTGGACTTAGAGAAAGCATATGACAGGGTGCCTAGAGAGGAGTTGTGGTATTGTATGAGGAAGTTGGGAGTGTCAGAGAAGTATGTAAGAGTGGTACAGGATATGTACGAGGGTAGTGTGACAGCAGTGAGGTCTGCGGTGGGAGTGATGGATGCGTCTAAGGTGGATGTGGGATTACATCAAGTTTCAGCTCTGAGCCCTTTCTTATTTGCAATGGTGATGGACAGGTTGACAGATGAGATCAGGCAGGAGTCTCCGTGGACTATGATGTTTGCAGATGACATTGTGATCTGTAGTGAGAGTAGGGAACAGGTGGAGGAGACCCTGGAGAGGTGGAGATATGCTCTAGAGAGAAGAGGAATGAAGGTCAGCAGAACTAAGACAGAATGTGTGTGTGTGAATGAGAGGGAGGAATGGTGAGGATGCAGGGAGTAGAGGTGGCGAAGGTGGATGAGTTTAAATACTTGGGATCAACAGTTCAGAGTAATGGTGAGTGTGGAAGAGATGTGAAGAAGAGAGTACAGGCAGGATGGAGTGGGTGGAGAAGAGTGTCAGGAGTGATTTGTGACAGATGAGTACCAGTAAGAGTGAAAGGGAAGTTCTACAAGAGGGTAGTGAAACCAGCTATGTTATATGGGTTGGAGACAGTGGCATTGACAAAAAGGCAGGAGTCACAGCTGGACGTGGCAGAGTTAAAGATGTTAAGATTTGCACTGGGTGTGACAAGGGTGGACAGAATTAGGAACAAGTATATTACAGGGTCAGCCCAGGTTGGAAGGTTTGGAGACAAAGCCAGAGAGGCAAGATTACACTGATTTGGACATGTGCTGAGGAGGGATGCAGAGTATATTGGGAAAAAGATGCTAAGGATGAAGCTGCCAGGTAAGAGGAAAAGAGGAAGGCTTAAGATAAGGTTTATGGATGTGGTGAGAGAGGACATACAGGTAGTTGGTATGACAGAGCAAGATGCAGAGGACAGGAAGAAATGGAAACAGATGATCCACTGTGGCGACCCCTAATGGGAGCAGCTGAAAGAAGAAGACCACCATAGCCTCAAAGGCAATATACAATTGTGTGCAGAGCTCATTGCTAATGGAGCCTCCTATACAGAATCAGACCTACTGGACAAATTCAGCTCCAGCTTTACCACTCTCTCCCCCTCACCCTTTCCTCAGAAAAATACCATCAAATATAACTCCCCCTGCTTTCTCTAGGGAATACGTCCTTAATGCTCTCTCTAATGCCAAGAACATTGCATCAATGTGTCCAGACAATATCCCAGGATGCCTTCTGAATAGCATGAAACATGACTTATCATGCCTTCTGGAATCATTTATGCTGGATGAGTTTGTCTATTACCTGAGTTGCTGGTTTGTTTGTTTAATGAAAGTTTTAATGTTCGTATTTTAACTCTGTGGTGATACGCTCATTATTTCTTGGAGACAGTTAAAGCCTTCTTCAAATCTGAAGAAGGCTTTATGCCGAAAGTGCTTGTCCGTTACCTGAGTTCCTGGTTTGTTCATTTAATAAAAGTTTTAATGTTCGTATTTTAACTCTATGGTGATATGCTCATTATTTCTTGGAGACACAGTCTATTTTTGTTTTTGAGCGTTCTTCGGTGGTATTTTGTTGTTTTATCTACTTTTGCTTGTTATTTAACTGTAGCCTCCAAACAAGCTTCATACCTCTTGAATGGTGAACAGCAACTGTCATCCCTCTGCAAAAAGTTGGGTCATCTAGAGACCCTGGAAACTAACGACCCAGAAGTATAACTGGTGTCATATGCAAAGCCATGGAAAGAATTGTCATGGAAATGATCAATAATGACACAGGAAACCTCCAGACACTGGTCCCAACCCAGTTTGGTTGTCAAGGGCAGGTCATGCCTACTCAACCTGTGGACTTTGAGAATGATAACAAAGCACTCGATGGCAGAATGTTTCACACTGCTTTTCTCGACCTTGTCAAGGCATTTGACACAATGCTCCACTCGGGCACTGTTGACAAACTCAGGTGGTTAGTTAAAAAACATTATGTCTCCCAGTAGATAGCCAGATGTGTCTCAGACAGGACCCAGGAGGCTTGAACTGTGGGGTCTATGTATACAAAGAGGCCAGACACAAGTGGAGTTCTCCAGGGATTGGTCATGAGATGGCTCCTTTTTGTTATTTACTTCTCTGATGGCCTCTGGCTGGCTAAATTTGCAGATGGTTGCAAATTAGGAGCTGTCGTTGAATTCCCCACTGATGCAAATGTTCTCCAAGAAGGGGTGATACAGACAAACAACTGGTGTCAGAGTCATGGACTAAAACTAAATGCCAAGAAATGCATAAAATATCCTTTGAGAAGTCATCCACCCCTAGTAACTATCATATTGACAACACACCCCTAAGAATTGACCCACTAGTCAAGGACTTAGGAACACACAGACAGTAATCTAGACTTTGACCATCATGTGGTTAAAGTTGTTAGGCAATAATTCTATGTTTATAAACAAAGTTATTGCATCTAGTTACAAGAAAGTCATTGTTCCACTGTATTCGGCATTCATCAGACCTGTCATTGAGTACAATGCTCCCTTTGGTATGTACTTAACCAAGCATATCCAACAAACAATTGGAACATCCACAGAGGTTCCTCACTAAAAGAATACAGAGCATAAGTAACATGTCCTATGCAGACTGCCTCAAGGCCCTATCCCTGTATTCTGTCTTCTACAGGCTGTTGAGAGGAGATCTATGCCTGGCATGCAAGGCATTGTTAGACCCCACTCTAATGGATCTCCTGCATATCTACAAAACAAACAGCACCATGCTGGTTTGCTGTGGACACTGTTGTGTGAGTCAAAAGGTCAGTTGACCAGCAAATGATTATATATAGTATTGGGTTCTTCCAATACGCATCTTGACAAAGCCTGGTATTAACCAGGCGAAAGTGCTCGTTTTGAATTGGATTGCTGTTCGTTTTTATTGTTGTCACGTCTATTAAAGACAGTTTTCAGGATATTTCGTTGGTTGGTGGTCTTTTCTGTGGA
>NC_056749.1:457043968-457163968 GCF_019279795.1 Protopterus annectens | reverse complement strand
TTTGTCTAGGGTCACAGATGAACAGAAAGATGAACAACATTAACTACTTACAGATATGTCAGCATAAATGTATGATCTAGCAAACTACATGAACAGTGCCTGTGAAAACCAGGAACTTGCAGACTAAAATATTGCAGTTTGAAAGTACTTTTAATTAGAGAGTAGGAATGTAACTACAGTCCAGAAATACCACAGAGTGAAGAGAAGACATTTTGTTACAGTGTGAAAATATTGCAAAGAAGGATGTAGAAGCAACTAGCATAATAGAAAAGAAGGAATCATGCTTTGTGTGTTTTTTAAAGGAATAACAAAAGGTAGTATGGACAAGATTTCTTTTAAGTTGCATTTAGAATCTGGTGATATAACATTCATCATGTATAGCATAAAAGAATGACACACACACACACACACACACACACACACACACACACACACACACACACACACACACACACACACACACACACACACACACACACAGGTTTACTATCATATTCTTGAAAATGCTTCCATTAAATGACCATAATGTCAACGGAAAATGTCAATGTCTGACATCTAAAAGGTAGAACATTGGAAATGACATACCTGAACTTCCTTGTTTGATGAGTTTGACATAGCAGGAGGTGACATCAGTCAACTGATGCCATGCACATTAATGTACTGTTATACTCAATGGTACGTTAATTGCACTATTTTGCATAGGGGCTATGCTCCCCTGCACCCCCCACATACTCTGCACATTAAATATACCAACTCTGAGATCGCACTACAGTGAGGAAATGGGCTAATTTCCTGTTCCTCATTGAACCACGACCTCCCTACACAATGCTGAACCCAAAATATTGATCTTCACTACCCGTTCGCTGTAGTGTAGTCAATCATTTTTGGTTCGACATTATGCCGGGTTGAAAACTACAAGTTGACCACATGCCAGTCAACTGATGTATTTTCCAGGTTTTGATTGTAAACCATATATACATGTATATGTATATATATATATATATATATATATATATATATATATAGTGATTTCATTGCATAATGTTCTAGCTTTATTACAGTCACATATTACATGTAGTACCAAATCCAAGCTTTCTTTCACACAAATACACACAGGAACATCTGGCCTTGTGTATGTACATGTGTGTGTGTATATATATATATATATATATATATATATATATATATCTATACTCCCCCTACTTACATCACCCTCATCTCCCCTCCATCTGTTCTGACTCCATTGCAACACTAAGCTGCTACCTAACTGTCTCTGTGTTAAAACTATCACTTGCCTTCCCTATTTAAATGCAATTAACAATCATTACTCTATTCGTGTATTTAGCAAAATTTGTGTTCCACTATTTTTGCATTCTTCTACTGTGTATTGTGTAAATAGCAGAATTTTTAATCTACTATTTTTGTATTCCTCTACTGTATATTGGAGCTTTTCTCCCTGGGCCTCTGCTGAAAAAGGGCTCTGTTCCAGTTGGACTATCCCGGTCAACAAATGTCAAATAAAAAAAAAAAAAAAAATGTCCATAATAAATGTCCAGGCTGTTCTTAAAAATATCTAAACTAGTACTTGCTTTAATGTAATTTGATAGTCTGTTCCAAGCATCAGCTACTCTGTCAGAGAACCAATTAGTACACTTCTTATTCCTATAGAATCTTCTACATAGGTTATCTGATGATTCTCTAGTACTTTTTGATAAACCCAAACATTCCCAGAGGTAGTTGCCCCAAAATGCCCTATATACATGAATAAGATCTCCTCTTAAAGATCTTTAAGAGACACTGTACAAGTTCACATATTTTAGTCTTTCATAATAACTTAGATTTTCACATCTATGGATGCCCTTGGTATATTTCTGCTGCACTCTTTCCAGTTTATTCATGCATGTTTTCCTATAGGGTTTCCATATTGTTATTCCATACTCAAGTTTGGGTCTAATGTAACAAACAGCAACTTCTTTATGTTTGATTTCCTAGACTTTATAAATAGTTTTATACAACCTATAGTTCTATAACTATCATTAGCCAATTAGTTGATTTGATTAGAAAAACTCATAGCTGAATCTACCCATATACCGATGTCCTTAAATGAGTCTACAGTTTCAATCACTGTGTGCTGTAATAAATATTCACCTTTCAGTTTCTCTCCCCCAAATCTCATATGCTTTGTTTTTTATGTATTTATCAACATATTATTCTCCTGTGCTCACATGGTCAATTTAGTTAAGTTATTTTGGAGACATGTCTTATCTGTAACACATGTAATCAGGTTCAGTCAATAAAAAATTCAGTGCTCCAGCCAAAGTCTTACCAAGCAAAAAATATAATGTAGCAGCAAAAACACAAAATGAATGACCATCTGGATTTTTTCGTTTTATTAAAGAAGAAGATTTTTCCATAGCACCATCTGGATTTTTTCGTTTTATTAAAGAAGAAGATTTTTCCATAGCAGTGTCTTGCCATTCATTTTGTGTTTTTGCTGCTGCATGTAATCAGGTTACTCAGTTTCAGGTCATCAGCATATAGACTGTAGAACACCTCCGATGAAAAATTAAGGTCTGAAAGATACAATCTAAACAAGTAAGGGCCTAGGACAGAGCCCTGTAGGACACCTTGACTGTAACCCAGGATTTCACCTGTGCAGTTGGTGTGTGATACTTGCCATGTCCTATTTGTAAGCCATGCAGCTATCCATCTTACCTACAGTACATCAATACCTAGTTGTACTAATTTACTGATCAGTGTTTTGTGTATGACCCTGTCAAATGCTGAAGTTCAATCTATATAAATCATCACAATTTTTTATTCATAGCTGTTATTATACTGTTGTACAACATCATGTTACAGGTGGTAATAGATCTATTTTCAACATATGCATGCTTATATATTGTTTCAAGTCCCAACCTATCCAGTTCTGACAATAACTTATCCAGTATTACCTTCTCCATTATTTTTCCACAATATGAAATTAGACTTAAGGTTCTATATGATGGGTATGTCCTGCTCCCCTTTCTCTTAAAGGCAGGTTTAATAAGTGCATGTCTCCAATCTTGAGGAATCTCCCCATATTTATATGACCTAGTGAATAATATATATAATGGTAGTGTAATTTCTTGCTGAAGTGTTCTCAGGTCATTGTTACTTATTCTGTCTCCTCCCTGTGCTTTGTTTGGATCCAGTTTGCACAGTTCTTTTACAATATAATCTAATTTGATTCCGGTATCTGGGGTTGTTACCTGGATGTCACCAGGACAATTTACCACCCCTTTTGTGGAGCCAAACTTTTGCATAAGATTTTTTAAATATATCTATAATCTGTTCTGTCTGAGAATAAATTTTAGAATCTGCACACAGTTTTTCAATCTGTGTATCTTTACTCCTTCCACATCTTATGCATCTATAAAAGGGTTTCCTATTATGCTCATTATCTTTATATACATTTTCTTCAAATTTTTCTTGATCTTGTCTAACACTATGCTTAATCTGTTTGTCCAGCTTGTTTATTTCACTTTTCAAAGTTGTAGTTTGACCTCTCTTCCATTTATTATATTTTTTGTCTCTCACCTTAATCAGGTATCTTGTTCCTATCGAAATATACCCCTTGATGTTGAGTGCCTAGATCCTTATGTTAAAATATTTTTTTGACTTTTTGCACTTAAACAATTGCTCTTTCAAAACTTTCCACTGAACACCTCATTCCAGTTAGTTTTATAAAGTAACTGTTTTGCTTCCCTATAATCTGTAATTAACATTCTGTGCACTGGCTTAGATTTCAGTTTGGCAGAATTATATATCAACAAATTAACTTTAATAACCCCATGATCACTACACATCAATGGTGGTAAAACTTGACTTGAAGTTAGAGTAATTTCTTTTGGGAACACAAACAATATCTAGTATATTCCGTCCCCTGGTACTTTTTTTTTTTTGCAATCTGAAGCATTTGTTGTTCCTGAATATACTCTGTGAGTAATTTCTTTACTAATGTTGTTGAATCAATATTATTCCAGTCTGTTTCTGGTAAATGCAAGTCCCCAGATAATATTATTCTTCCCTCCTGTGTTTCATGTAAGAAATGTATGAATTGCTCTAGGTCATCTTCACTTGACTTTGGTGGTCTATACGCTCCAACAATTGTTATATGTTCCAGGATTGTCTTTACTGTCACAACTGCACAGTCTATAGCATTGGTGTTATCATTGAACATGTAATAGTCACAGGTCTCATAGCTATCTAATTCTTATCATAACACCTCCACCTGATTTTTTGTTAGAATGCCTGTAACAGTAAAAACATTTATACCCTGTCAGATTTGGTTTCCAGTCATTGTTCTTTAACCATGTTTCACAAACAATAAAAACATCAATCTTGTGGGAATGTAGCAAAATTTCTAATAAAAAAAACATTATTATTAAAGCTCCTAGCATTAACAACCATCAGAGATGTATCAAATGTTGCTATCTGTGAACTGTTACATTTCTGACTTGGGAAAAATCCTGGCTTGTGTTTACTTTTCACTTTCAGCATCAATCTGCATTTTTAATTACTTTGCTTACTTTGATTTTCATTAGTGGCCATCTCTGTTGCAGCATTTTAAGGAGTGTTTGAATCACAGGCTTGAAAATAACTGTATTTCAGTGTTCAAGTGTGAGAAGTCTGACCCCTGTGATTAATAATGTTACTTGGGCTGAGATAGTTTGTGTTGCATTCACAGTTTTAAATATTGTAGCAAGGATTAAAGTATTTGATGTTAATCTTCTTTCTCCATCTCCAGAAGAAACCTGCACTTTTGCAGAAATTAAAGTGCAGAAAAAATGCAAAATCATATACCTACAGAAAGTAAAGAGAGTTAGATTAACATATTTGCTGTTTTTTGTGGAACTGAGTTTTATTACAGGGAAAGACATTTGCATCTAAAAACTAAGCTTGAAAGCCCTGCCTTTGTTCAGACTTCAGGTTACTCTGTTTATCTGAGGTGTGATGCCAGCAATCTGTAACTGATAAGGAACATTTAAATGTCACTGTTTTCTTGATGGCTTTGTTGTTTGGATAGGTAGCAATGCCTTTCAGCTTTTCCTGTTAGGGGTTGCCACAGCAGATAATTGGTCCGCAGAATGATTGGCAGTGGAGTTTTCTAGTATCCAGTTGCCAGCCTGGTCCCCTACCTTCACATAAGGCACACATGCATACATACATGTACACACACACACACACACACACACACACACACACACACACACACACCTACTGCATATGTCTTTGAAACTCACTTGACTGCAGGAAGGACATACAGACGCCGCACAGAAGGCGGTCCAGCAGAGTATCAAACCGGAGTACCTCTTGCTGTGAGGTGACAAAGCTAACTGCTGCACCACTGTGGCCTTGCTGTGTGGATATGTGACCTAACTTAGTTACTGTTGTGATGTGACAGATAAAGAAAAGAAAGGCAAACATAATTATTAAATTATGTTTTGTCTGTATGTGAAGTATTTAGTCTTGGATTACAGGGAAGGAAAAACACTTTTTGGAAAGAAAAAACTTGACTTTTGGGTGGAGTTCTCCTTTAAGTGAAATGGCATGCACATCGCCTGGTGCCCCCTTTTCCCCCCGTATCCTGCCCTATTTCCACCATCCTTTTTTTCTTTTTACTTTTCTCACTGTTTGCCTTACTCTTCAGTTTATTTTCAGCATTCAGCACACCCAAAGTAGGCAATAATACAATCTGATAGCTGTGGTAGAAATAACTTGATTAAGCTGGGAGTCTGGGGGCTACTAGATCCATAGAAGTCATGGGAATTTGCCCATTTTTACTTTTTAACATTTTTTTTTTTAACTTTGCTTTTTTCTGCATCCTTTCAACATAACCTAACTGATCAAGACAGTATTTTAAAAATTGTGCAATAAGTTATTGAATTAAGTTGGGGATCTGTGAGTCAGTAGGCCTCCAAAATCCACAGGGCTCTACATGCTGTAAGGTGCATTTTAGAGTGTTTTATTTTATTTTAATTTAACATTTGTTTAAAAGGATAGTCTGACTGAGACAGAGCCCATTTTCAGTGGAGGCCCAGGGAGAAATGCTCCAGAAATGTCTTTGGAATTTTCAACCTTGTAATCCAAGGATGGACGGAATAAAAATTGTGGGCAAGAAACTTTGGATATACTTATTTCTTCTTAGAAAAAGAAGTTCACAGCATACTTAGAAAACAGATGCTTGTAATTATACATAAATCATACCTGGGAATAGTACCTGCCTCTTTATCCCCTTCAAAGAAGAAAGTCACCTTCTCCACTGTGGTTACCCTGAGATGAGAGTGAAGACACAAATGGACACATTCTTATATTTCAAGTTACTGCCAATATATATCTATGTCTATATATATATATATATATATATATATATATATATATATATATATATATTTATATATATGGGTCTAATTTGACACATTGAACTTGCATTTTAGCAAAAGTTTCGCGAGTCCACTTTTGTGAAAGTGCATTTATCTGAAAATGCACTTTTGCGAAACTACAGTTAACTGAACAATAAAAAATACATTAAACTCACTTATGCATGCCCCCTGCACCCCCACTACTAATATACACTAACTCTAAGATCGCACTATATTGGGGAAAGGGAATATTCCCTTATCCTCACTGTACCGCAATTTACAACAACTTCTCTCATACATCAGTTAAGGAACATCATACCTGCACCAGGAGTTCTGCTCGATGAACTGTAGTTTTGCATAAGTGCATTTTTAGATAAATGCACTTTCGCGAAATTGGACTCGCTAAAGTGTAAATTTGATGGGTCAAAGTAGACCTATATATATATATCACTTTAGAAGCTTATAAGCCCATAACATTGAAATTCAAAACATTGAGACCAAAAGCTTGAAAATTCAAAACATTGAAAATTCACAACCTTGAATCCCATAACATTGAAAAAAGTTAGGAAAGTGACAAGTTCTATATTCCAGCACAAGTACATAGTGAAACAAATACAAAACAAACCATATTACACTTCTTCAACTATAAGCAGGGGGTTCCCCCCCACCCCCTGCTACTTAAATATATCAACTCCGAGATCGCACTACACTAAGATGTGTTATGTTGTAGTATAGCAAGTAAGAAGGGAACATGACTGAGGTTACCTATGAAACTCCAATAAGTATTGCAGAGATATATAATAATGTGCAATGTTTTAACAGTTAAGTAGAGTTTCTAAGAGAAGGTTAAGAATATTTTTTTTACAATTTAAACATGCAGTCATGAAGGGCAGATTGGTATGTTTGCCATTTTTTCTGTGTAGTGCGAACTCGGAGATGATATATTTAAGTAGCAGTAAGGGTGCTTGCCCCCCTGCTTATAGTTGACATGTAATATGTTTTTTTGTTTTTTTTTGTTTCAGTATGTAGTTGTGTTAGAATATATGAAATGTTGGTTTACTATGTATTTTCAATGTTATGGCATTCAGTGTTTTGAATTTTCAAGCTTTTGGTCTCAGTGTTTTGAATTTCAATGTTAATGGGCTTTCAACCTTCTAATGTGTATCTATATCTTTATAATATATATATATATATATATATATATATATATATATATATATATATATATATGTCCCATTTAGAAGATTGACTCAACAGAAAGTCAAACTTCATATGACCTACTTTCTTAAATGTCGAGGCTTTTGAACAGAGATTGAGGTACAGTGGGGATTGGGGAATTTACCGTTCCCCCCACTGTAGTGTGATGTTTGACTTGGCATATATAACATCCAGGGCATATGGAGGGCACAGCCCCATACTTGGGGGGTGCAGGAGGGCTTGCCTCCCTGCAAAAATGATAATTTTTGATGTTTTCTGTTGTTTAACATTTCACATCATCAGACTTGACCATATAAAGATCAACTTTTAATTGAGTCAATCTTCTAAATGGAATCCATATATACAAGTGTGGGTGTACTTCTGTCATTCAAAAACACACTTCTTCAAACAATAGAAAGCCGAGACCCTCTTCAGTTAAAGTGCACTTAATTGAAAGTGCATTTTTGTGTAAATCAGTTAACCGAATGTGGGGGGGCATCCCTGCTACTTATATATATTAACTCCGAGATCGCACTACAGTGGTTTAGTTAAGTGCACTTTCGCTGAAGTGGGTCTTGGCTTTCTGTTTGAAAAAGTAGGTTTTCGAACAACAGAAGTAGACCTATATATATATATATATATATATATATATATATATATATATATATATACATATATATACTATACACATATTATATAATGTGTGTGTAATAAATAAGTAGAGCTTTTTACTTTCCTGAAAATAAATAAATATGTATTAACATCATTTACAGCCCTCCTTGTGACAATACAGCTACACTGGAAGATATCCTACATTGAACATCACTAACAATAACATAGAATACTACTAGATGATATCAATATCACCTGTAGCTTATCAGTACTGCATAGGTGGATTGTTTGGCCATACTTAGGAAACACAGACTTAATATGACTTATGGTCCATTATCTAGGTTCTGAGAGTAATACTGTTGTGAATAAGTGATGCACAATAGCAAGGCACAAACTTAAACAATTTATTACCAAATAAAACTAAATAATCATCAAATCAAATCAGGAGAATGATATTGTACTAACAAGCATCAAAAAATCATCTTTGCTCACTGATAGGGGGACTCTAAATCCTATCATTGCAGCTATCTGTTCAGTTAGCGCAATACAGACACTGGCAAAACTGTATGCCAAGTCCAAGGTAAGAGTTTGTCGTGATCAGATCAAATCAAATCCAGATGAGGAGTCCCACTCTATTGCTTGTTGCTGAGCATTTTATAGTCTTGTATAAAGAATTGAAGATGGTCATGCCAATTTTGAACTGATAGAATATTTAAAAAAATTACAAATAATTTCCTAAGTTGTAAACAAGACTTATATGATGTCTGTTTTTTTTCCTTTCAGTACCTCTGCATACTTCCTCTTCTTAAAAGAACAGTTAGCCCTTAGCTGACTACAGACTTATGATAGTTCTCCTTATTTAGCTCTGCAAGCTGGTAAACATCTTATCAGATTCAACAAAGTTCAATGCACTAAAGTTCAGTAAGCAATGTTTACCTTAAAACATGTTTCTAGCATATCTTACAAATATTTCAAAAGGTATTTGCAAGATGCATTCCCTTAATTTAGCTGGCGTTATTTCATTGTACACAGGAGTGAGGTTGTCGAGGCATCCAAAATTCTCAGGAAGCTGTGTGGACCCTTCACACTGATGTCCATAAAAATTTGGATGAGTGCAAAATATCCTAAATAACATTCAAATGAAAGGCTAAAAAGGTCACAAAAATAAACCATTTAGAAAAAAACAAAACAAAAAAAAACTACAAGCTACAAGGAAGACACAACCAATCTACAGACTTCACTGTTTAAATAAGTTAAATCTAATATAGTGTAGGCCTATTGAATATATGCATATTACCAGTGATTCACCTACATAGTTTGAATATCCTTGCCTTTTTACTTTTTGTAAGTCTTTACTGGTTCATTCAAGCTAGTCAAGTTAAACACCACTAGCTGCAGACATGCCATGTTTCACTCCTTTTCTGTGCTCATCAGTACATCATAAGTTCATAGGTAGTTACAAGGCTATTGGCCCAAGGGCCTAAGTAAGCCTAGACAGCAAGGTTCCCTGGTTTATGACACCCAAGAAAGCTATTTTCCTGTGGCCCTATCAAGCAGAGCCACAGAAGTGATCCCCGGGGTGTATTTCCCATTTCCCATCCACTCATCAAGATTTTTCTTGAAGAGTGCTGAGGAGCTTGGCTTGACATAGATGGGTAGCTTGTTCCAGAGTATGGGAAGTCTCTGGGACAGGAATCTATCCCTCTAGCATGTCCTGTTTATTGCGGTGACAAGGTTTAGGTCCCTAGAGCATGTAGCTCAGAGAGACTGGGATTTCTTTAGGTGTAGCATGTCCAACAGCTCTGGGTTTGGCATAGCTTTATATGTTAGGCAGAGATCACTTCAGAGTAGGCGACTGGATTGCTTTGCCAAACCTTTGAAACAGAGCTTAAAAATAAGTCTGACCTTTTTACTCTTTGGTTTGGATATTATATTACATATTTTGCAGCCACATTAAGAATCCTATTTCAGCATGATCTTTAAATACAAATAATGTGATCTACATTTTTCATTTCAAACTCATTCACAAATCAAGCCACAGTTGTGGTACCCACTCTTCCTATTATGTTTTTAATTATTTTATACTATTTCTGCTCTTCTTTCAGAGGTGTATAAATGAAGTAACATTAAAAAATAAACATAAAAATAGTAATAGAGTTTTACAAATAAAAAATGTGTGTGTGAATACTTTAAATTATCTTTCTCATATAATATTTTTACATTCGCAGTGCTAGTGTCACTTGTATCTTAGTCAAACTATATATACTTTTGGGTTGGTACCCCATGATGCAACACATTGTCTTACTCTTAGATTATTTGATTTATAGTCATGCCTATATTAATTCTTTGGCCCACTAATAAGTTTCAATCAACCAGCAAAAGTTCTCTCTAATAAAATTTATTACATACTCCCAAAAGGATTTTTTTTCTTCAACCAACTGTAAATTCTGAGTAAAAATTGCATATGGAGATAATTTTGATTTGTGGATTAGAGAAAGTAATAATGCTCTTCTAACCTTGTTTGATATTGTTTCTCAAAAGTCAACTAGTTCAAATGTTTTAACCAGCCTTTATAAAGAATATCTATTCTTTTGAGATGAAGATTTGCAACAAGCCTCACATGTTCTAGCAGACCAGAAATAGTTAAAACATTTAAAAATAATCCATATACTAAGGTTCATTACATTCCTAGTGCCTCTACCACCTGATCTTCTATGGAATAAAAACATTACAAAACTCATTTAAATAATAGTATAAACCCCATTAATAAATTAATTATACCCCTTCAATAAATGAATTAAACCCCTTTAATAAACAAATTATCCAGTCATTTTAAAACAAGTTTTCATTCCAGCTCCTGATGGAGCCTCCAAGTCTTTAAAGTGCCAGACTTTAATATATACATAACCTAGTTCTATTTTATAGAGAATTCACACACTTCCTTTTTCTTTTCTTCACATACAGTTTACTTTAAAACAGTACTTTTAAAACCTTTTTCTTTTCTTCACATACAGCTTACTTTAAAACAGTACTTTTAAAGCCAGACGCATTTATTACATGAACATTATCAATAAGTTGGCCCTCTGGAGTTAAACTGTCTGTTAAATTTCCATACACCCTCACTTCCTATCATTTAATAAGCTCTGTAGTGAAAAAGCATATCAAAAGATTTGTACTATCAATTGTTTTATAACCACAATTCAAAAACATATTTAATACTAAATGCTGCTTCTTCTTGAAAATTAATCCATTTATTAAATGCCTGACAGGCAAGTATTAATTTCCCATCTAGCAGACAGTTTTAAGTGTGTTCAAGATGGCAACTTGTACATACAGGAAATGTGGGGCGCCATAAACTTTATAAATAATTTAGTTACTAATCCAATATTTTGTTTAAAGAATAGCAAGTCATGGATAATTTTATGTATTACTCCACCCCTGAATAAAGTACTATTTCTTCTGACTTAATCATATATTAACTACTCCAGCTTTTCTTTATACCCCAACTGGTTTTGTATGATCTCTCTCTCTTATTACACCTTCTCCTCTAGCTATTTTACATCCATGCTCCTACCTATCTTATTCCACTTATGATATATAATCTTTCTCAATTCACTATGTAAGGTACACTCATACTGTTTTTGTTAAATTTTGCTGAATTGCATGCTACTCAGAACATTCATCAATTTATAAATGCAACTGTTTAAATACTGTAATGTAAAGGTTTATTTATTTTGTGTAAATTCATGTAGCACTTTTTCTCAGGGCATCCATTGAAAAGGGACACTGCCCAGTCAGATCATTCTGGTAAACAAATGTAGTGAAATAATACGCAAATAAAATCAGGGCAATTAATTTGGTTACCTAAACATTCATAGGTAAATTTCAACCCAGACAAATTTATATAATTCATCAACAAAACACTGAAACTGATTTATTACATCTACATAAAAAAATCATCACTAAAATGAAAATTCTGGAAAAGTTTGTTTTAATAAATACATTTTATATGTTATAACTTTTTCAAAAAATCATAAACAGGTTAGTATATGGGTTACATTTATTATCTTTTTTGAAACTATGTTTTAAGATGAATACACAAAGGGGTTACATTTATTATCTTTTTTGAAACTATTTTTTAAGATGAATACACAAAGATTTCATAAAAAAAAAAAACAATTCTTAGAATACAGCATAATAATATGTGGTGTTTAAGCACTGTCACTTTTCACAAATTTCCACTGGGAGACTAAGAGGCTTTGTGAGTTAGATTTTTTGACTATCTAACCAATACTAAAATGTGTGATCCTAAATTTAAATAATGGTTAAAAGGAGAAGACAATTACAAGAGGTGGGGATATAGAAAGAGAGTTAAAAGTCTGCATGCTTTTGGGAGAGGGTGGTTTGGGACAAGCTATACAAGACCGCTGTCAGGAGGACTTTGGATACCAGTATTAATCTCCTAGAAAGTTTAATTAGAACTGTGGAAAGGCAATTTGAGAGTTGTCATTTCAGAACAGGATTGCTGTAATGTTTCTGTCCAGGTGGGTCAAGGTGCAAACCGTCTAAACTGGAAAGATACAGAAACAACCAAAGTGAGAAAGAGAACATGTGGTATTAAGGTTGTTTATTTAATGTGGACTTTAATACAGGCACATTTTTAACAAGAGGTGATGGAGAAGTGTGAGAGACAATATGATACTACAAAATGGATGTGCAACTGAGGGGGGGCGGGTTAAGAGGACGGGTAGGTGAAGTAGTAATGAGAATGGGGAAATAATGGTGCTTTAAGGTAAAGGGAAGGATGCATATATTTGAGCTTTTACATAAAGAAGAAATGATGCAAAGGAAGAATGGTTTTGTACCAAGGTGGTGCATGTCAATAACCGGCTAATAATGATGGGAAATTATTACAATGGAATTTTCTTCTGAATTTTGAAATTGGTTGATGTTTATGCTTATGTGACATCATCTCTTTTTTCATCAGTGTGTTATTACTAATTTCTGAGCAGTGCTACTTGGCTTACTTAAAAAAGCATTTTGATAAAGTTCAGGGTAAGTGCAGAAAATCTTCTTGTCTTGAAATTTAGGAAGGAAAGACAATGAAATGTGAGAAAATACCCAATTAATTTAAAAAAAGTGAATAGATGGCATCAGAAAGTGAAATGCATGTAGCACAGAAGGAAACAAGTTTCAGTTTATTGAGTGGATTACATGGAACATGTCTATATTATTTAAGAATGTTCATCATGAAAACCAAACTTGTTTAAACAAGGAAATATGACTTTGGAGTGTAGTTTGTGTGTCACTTTCTAGTGACATCACTTACTGCATAGAAATGATCTTTGGTGCCTGTCATCATTGTGTGCATGGCTTATGAGAATAAGTTAGCAATGTTGTCACACAGCTGTATTACAAGGTGATGAAATGAATGGAATTAAACCATCTATAGAATTTCATTTGCAGAACTTTAATTTTATGCAAAGGAACAGAATAGCAGCAGCAAAGTAAGAATCCTTTAACATTTTTATGTGGACATAAAGCAATGTCAGTAAAACAAAGGCTGCATCTAGATGACTTGAACTCAGTACTAATGTTTTACTTCACTTCCCCAATGCACTTCAATAATAAAATGAAATGTATTCATTAAGTTCTGGCAAAATATAGACAATAAGCAGAGAAATTTGATTTATTATCATACACCCCCCCAAGGGACAAGATATTCTGTATATGTTTATCCTGATATGGTCATATATACATTTGTGATAAAGTGAAGATTTAAGAGGGACATGCCAGCTTCAGGAGGTGAACTAGCAAGCCACAATCATATCTTTCAATTCTATTGCTGTCAACATTACTGACAATAAATCATGATAGTCAGATGACTTATTAGTTACATATGATCATCTCAGCTCTTAACAAGTTTGAAGAAAACAATAGGCTGCTAAGCTTTTACAAAAGCAGTACAGTACTGCCAGTTTAAGTTAGAGTTAGAATGTTCAGACTGTCATACAGTTTCAATAGATAATTTAGTACATTTTTAAGGATGAAACCTTCAGTATTATAAATTATATATTCGTTCACATCCTAAATTACACTACTTCTGCATTACTGATGTGACATATCTAATTATAAATAATTATTATATAAAAACAATTTGTTTTAACATTCATGACAATACATTGAAAACAAACTAAGAAATGCTTGAATCTTTATCTTGGCTCAGGATTAGAAGAAAATAAAATGGTACATCTTACACTTTACAGCTCAGATGTTATAAAGGATATCATGCTGTGGTGACTACTTTTTGTTATTATGAGGGTTGCATTCACACAAAGTACCTCATGGTGACACATGAGGTGAGAAAATTGCCCATGAAATTAAATATATATCATATATACACTGATATGTGAACCACAGGAAGACACTGCCTCAAGAACTGTGACAAGACTAACACATTACACTCCTGTAATGTGAAATGTGCCTTGTATGTGTCCTGCTGGTGGATTGCCTTAGTCACATGCATTGCAACCTTGCTCTATTTCGAATAAGAACACTCTCTCTCTGCTGTATATTCTTTGTTACCTGAGAAATTCAAGATATAAATAATCTCATTTTTACTGTAGGCTACATTACAACTAGCAATTTAAGACCTAATCAGGCTCATTAGTGATTTGTGTTGCTAATTAATAACACTGTCATAATTTTTTCAGATTATTTTATACTGCTTAGATTTAGATTTAAGGACTAAAAATGAAGTAAAAGTGGAACTGACCTGACCAGTTTTGCAGGTACTTTAATTTTTTGTTCAGTAGAAAGCTAAAATAAACTTCTGCAAGTTACTAGCAAATTTATCTAATTCATTGTTTGAAATGTTTGCTGACAAAACTCCTTACTGGCAGTCAAGACATTGTAATTCCTTTTAATCTTGGTCTATCGTGTTAGTAGTGATATCATTTGTATTTCTGTACAGAACAGAAGGAATTGCAATCATTATCTTTACTACAAAAGATGGAATTGTGGTTATTTAGTTATCAGTAAAAAGTAACAAGTATGTAAGTAGTTTGATAATCTGCTAATCCAATTAAACCATTTAATATTTATTTAAAAATATTTTAACGGTGCAATAACACAGATCTGATTAATGCTAGTAACTTATAAAGCTTTACCATTACCTTGAACAGTATTCAGTCTCAAATATTGAAATTTGCACTTAGGAAAAAAACTGAAGGTCATTATGCCAGCTAATGTGTTCAAATTCCTTTGTTTCAGATGCATATTTTGTTTCTGTGTTGTCAGAGTTGTGTCACATGATATTATAAATCAGGATGCTTATTTTCCTTCAGCCTTTAGCCATTATTGACCAGCTGCATAGATGGTGAGTAGAATGGAAAGCATCCAGCACAAAAGGAGGTCACGATGAGAAGCACGGATATCACTGTATCATCTTTTTGTATACATAAATCAGGAATTACATGTCTGTTTCACATGTTGGGGTCAAGTATATTTACATACTATTATTAATAGTACATAACCAGTTGTTGCAGATTTTTGTTTCTTGTCTTGTAGAAAAATGCATGGATAATAATATTACCATAATGAGACCTGAATCTGAGTTACCTAATGAAAACATTTAGACATAAATAGCAGTATTAACTGAAATTCAGTTTTTTAGATGTCATTTCTGACCTTTAATCTCTGCATGGCCCCTGTTACTTACCATTGTCACTGCTTCTAACACCATAGTGCTTCTTGTATTATTTGGGGCAGGTTAACTAGCTCACAAATTATCTGTTAGCTATTCTCTCTTTTTCTTCTCATATTAGCTTCTCATGTAATTTCTTCTAGGTCAGTATCAAAATATTTACCCCCACCCCATGGATGATGCAGTGGTGCAGCAGTAGCATTGTCACCTCACAGCAAGAGGTGCTCTAGTTCAATTTTTGGCTGGAGTGCCATCTGTGCAGAGTCTGCATGTCATCCCTGCGTTCATGTGGGTTTCCTCCGGGTGCTCCGGCTTTCTCCCACATTTCAAAGACATGCATCTGGAGTGTTTCTCCCTGGGCCTCTGCTGAAAATTGGCTTTGTTCCAAGCCTGACTTTCCCAATAAACAAATGTTAAATAAAATAAAGCAAATAAAAATAAATAAAATCATAGTACCAAACCAGAGTTCTCTTTGTGAAACAAAAAAAGGAATGAAGCAAGTTTATCTTTCAGCACATGCCAGAAGACTTTTCTGAAAATACTTTACATTAAAATATGTTTTTAGGAAAGATAAATGTATGTTTTAACAGATGAGAGAGAGATGGGTTATATTTGTATTGTAGGAATACCATTTTATATGTCTAGAAATTCCTCATAAGTCCCTCCCTCATCTGTTAGCTCAGCCTGTATTTTTAAATGTTGGACAAATGTTTGGGGATAGCTCATCGTCCTGGAATTTCCGAGGGAAGAGGTGGTGTTTCAGTAGTAATGACTAGTGCAGTGACCCCTAGGTAACAGCCCTAGAAAGTTGTGTCACCTTTAAGTCAAGAAAAAGCTGAGGTATTCATCCTTGTACTCTGATCCCATATGATTTACTGCCACAATACAAGATGAACAATTAGTTAATAATGCATGACATCCTTATAAAGTTTACAAATTTGTGATCTTTGTTAGAGAACATGATGCTTCCATAATGAATAGGAGAGCAGTAAAACAACCCCAGTTGTTGCTTTCAGACATTGCATCTAAGGTCATATCAGCCCTGTACTATAACAAAAAAAAAAAAAATCACCATATAGTGAGATAGCCACTGACACCGCCACTTTTGTGAATTGGCTGAGTTTGTTTGTTTTCCCTGCATTTCAGAAAGCATTTTGTAATGTTATGAGCTATAGGTGGTCTTAACCACTGTATTAATCAAGGAATTAAGTACACAACAGATTATGATTTAGATAAAATCATTTCAATAGTGCTGTAATACTTCTGAAGTGAAGATATAAACACTTTTGACAATATGCTTTGTTACAGGATGCCACAGGTTTAACTGTGCATATGTTAATTACTGTCTTGTATAGCTTGAATGTCATTTGATATCCAGGTACAGTGAATAAAATGCTATTTTTGGGAATACTGGACTCAGACTTGTAAAGCTTGACAGATAATTTCTTTAAGCAGAAAAGCACATGTGATAATATATATAATTCTGTACCTCAATAGGTTGCTTCATCCTTAACTTTTTCTACAATAAAAAATTACATTTAAATGTTAGATGATGTCTGAATTACCTTAAGCGAGATTATCTGCTTCACAATTCTGGCATAGCCATTACAGGTTCTCTTTTTCATTTTATGATAAAATTTCACTACGTGACAGTGGCAGAGGGTCATGGGAAGGACCACTTTTAAAGCATTTATAGCTCATCAGAGAACTTGTATCAGTATCATGTCTACATTTAATACTTGCTCTTGTTATCTGTGATGCCAGAAACATAGCTCTCAATCTTCCATCTCCAAAATGAGGAACACTAGCCCTTATAACGTGGAACAAATGGACAAAATGTGGAACACATACTAATGGCTTACTAACAATTTCAACTAGGAAGGTCATAGGATGGTTAAAATATGCTGGTTTTACTTATAAAGATCATTTAATGAATTAATATGATTCATTTCTATTTACCATGGATTTCACTTAACAAATTCCTAACACTGAATGTGTGACAGAGTCTTACAATGTGTAACTTTGAGGAACATGAACTTTTTAAGACCCCAAATGAGGTACATTCCTTGTAATGTGGTACACTTGAGAAGTATGGCCAGAAACCTCAGTGACATGGTAGTCATTAGACTGACTTGCTTTCACCTTTATATTTTCTTGAATTTGCTGATAGTTTTTGCCATATCAATAAATTCTTGATGTTAGAAATACTTCTTTCCCAACTCTTTCACTTCAGTTATTGCTTTGCATCAACAGTTTCCTGTAGAGCTTCAGATAAGAATAAGGCCTCTGTGTATTATTATTGCAAAACTAGGCATCACTTGTTTGTAATAATGTATGGGTTTGAGGATGGCCAGAGGGAAAAGTTTAGATATAGATATGAATATGTAGGGTGGCTTGTAATAAACCAAATAGTCACTGGAGTCAACTTTGAAACTTAAAAATCATATTCATTGACAAATAGTATTGAAAAAATAAATGCAGTTCCTATCAAACAAGTTAGTCTGTAGTTCCAACATAAATAAATTCACTTTACAGTCACCTTTTCTTCAAAGTACAGCAAACTTCTAACGCATGAATGCACTGATTCTTTCTAAAAAGAATCCTACCAGAGAAGCTGGCAAATATAAAACAGTACTTTCAGAGACTGCTAGAAACCATAGTTGTCTTTACAATTCCAACAAAGAAAATAGTTTTACTTTCAAAATTTCAGCAACATTTTATCCGTCGGAGTCCCCCAAGGCTACATACTAGGACCCCTTCTTTTTGCCATCTTCTCTAATAATCTAGCTTCATCCATAACACACACTAAGTAGTTTAGTATGCAGCTGATTCAATTTTAATCTGCTCAGTAGATACCTTAGCAGACCTCCAAATAGTAGCCCATCGAGCTTTTAATGATATCGAAACATATCTAAATAAATCACAGCTAATCCTCAACCAAAAATACACAGTTAATGCTATTTACCAGTAGCAAAAAATCACCTACCACCCCTGCATTAACCATACTCTCATCTAACAACACAGTCAGCCAACCAGTTGAGCATACAAAATGTCTCTGCATGACTATCGACAACAAACTCAGATTTGAACATGTAACCATCACAATTAAGAAAGTTCACGTCAAACCAGGCTCACTGTGCAGAAGCAAGCCATTCCTCACTGACAATACCAGACAAGCCATATCTAGAACTTTCCACCTCTCTGTGCTCCTTTATGCTTTTCCCCTCTTTACCAACTTAAAAAAAAATCAGACTTAACCAAACTGGAAACTTACTATAACAAAATAGCCCTCTTTGCAGCCAACCTTCCCCACCAAACCCACCATGTATTGCTCTACAAAAATTAAACTGTCTCAAGCTATCTAACCTCGTCCATCTCTACCAGCGTAAATTCACACACAATATCATCTTTCATCGTGACAGCTGTCCATCCCTCAAGGAACTTCTTGTTCTCTACTCATGTCCACAAAATCTAAGATCTGCAGACAAAAACTTTCTCACAGTAAACAAAGCTAACAACACTCATGGTGAGGAACTATTCTCAAATTGAATAGCCAAATTATGGAACTCTGTACCCCACACCCTCCAAAATACTCCGGAATCTACCAATTTCAAACTACTGCTATTTGAACATTTATCCAAAAACTGGCATTGCTCCTGCACCAAACCTCACTGACAAGATATCTAACTCTTTCATCAAACTGTCGACTCCTTACCTCATTTTCTTTCTCTCCTCAGTGTTATTACTACTAAAAAAAAATTATATATATTGATATAGACATATAAATATATGGGTCTACTTTATAACACTTAAATTTCATAATGTTGAATTTCATAACATTGAGACCAAAACATCTAAATCTCAAAACACTGAAAACTCAAAACATTGAAAACTCAGAACACTGAAAGTGTGCTTCATAACATTGAAAACTACAATGCATATGTAAAGAACATCCCCTCCACCTAACAAACATACTTTCTACTATGTTTCTTCACACACACACACTGAGGTTAGGAAATTAACTTTTTTCCACTGTAGTGAGATCTTGGAGTTGGTATATTTAATTTATGGGGGTGTGTGTGGGGCAGAGCCCTCCTGCAGAAACGCAGTAGAAAGTGTATTTGTTAGTTAGGTGGTGGTGTAGGTGGAGGGCATTTTATTTACTTGTGCAATGTAGTTTTCAATGTTAAGAAGCACACTTTCAATGTTCTGAGTTTTCAGTGTTTTGAATTTTTGATGCTATGGTCTCAGTGTTATGAATATATATATAAAGGAAATCTCATTTGTTCATAACTATTATTTAATATGCACACAGTACAAATTTTATTTTTCTCGCAGTGATCTTTACTGAAATGCTTGTGTTTTTCTGTTTGAACCCGCATCTACTAGAAAACGATATCAAATACTTTTTGTATAGACTAACTAGTTGATCTGTATTCTGCATCTTAATATATGTATACTATTGTACTACTATAAAAAATAAAATACCATTGCGTTTTGCTTATATTTCTATGGAACCTTTCTCCCTGGACCTCCACTGAAAATGGGCTTCTGGCCCAGTCGGGCTTTCCCAGTAAGCAAATGTAAATAAATAAATATAGTTAACAAGACAGTTCTACCTTATACTTGAGTAATAATAAATTCAGCTGACTTCACTCAAGGGTCAGTTCCCTTCTTCCATAGGTATACTCTTGTGAGTGTCTTATCTTGTCCAAGTAAATCCAGCTACAGTCCACCAGATACCCTCCTCAAACCCATATTTCATGAGTCTCTTGTGCACTAGGGCACTGTGCTTTAAATAGCCCTTTAAATAGCCCTGTGTACAGATGCCCCTCATTACCAGCAATATTCTTGCTAGTAAAGAGATTAATCTAAGTAAAGGGACCATTCACCACTAAGCTATATGAACTTTCCTGGTTAGCACCTTTAAAGGGACCAGGAACATAGTGCGGCATATGTATGTGTGTATATGCAGAACCCTTTCAAAGCAGCAGTAGCTGCTTTCAATCAGTATCAACAGCTGTGCCACAGAACCTGCAAACCTCACAGTACTCCTATTTTACAGCAATTTTTTTTCTGTGCCAATCTTCAAAACTCAGATTAAGCTCAAGCATATCAGTTCTCTCAAGTTATGTTGTCAGAACTAAAATGTCAGAATTAAAGGAACTGTGTCTTAATTCTATGGCAATATAAGCCATATGGATTCTATAAGCTCAGGAGATACATGTGTGCTTTTCCAGCAATCCCTGTACTGTATGCGTGATTGTAGCTAATTAATCTGCATGTTTTTGGAACATGGCTGTAACCTGGAAAAAACACACATGTTCATGCA
The DNA here is from genome assembly GCF_019279795.1 of Protopterus annectens. NCBI lineage: Eukaryota > Metazoa > Chordata > Ceratodontiformes > Protopteridae > Protopterus > Protopterus annectens. The sequence continues at coordinate 457,142,718 of NC_056749.1, read as the reverse complement.
AAAAATATAAGCAAACTTGTGATTCAATAACTGAAGATGGTGACTGTGATCCTTCTTATACTGACTTCAGAGCTAAAAAATCTCAAACAGAATGATACTTGTGAGCAGGAAAGTAAGATTTCCATCTGAAGAATGCTTAACCCCATGAGTACACCTAAAAAAACATTGCTAACTCTTGTTTTAGTCACTCAGTAGTGCAGAGTACTGTTAAATGCCCACAAGAAATAAAGAACTTTGACCATGTGCTCAAACCTGTACTTTGAGGTCTACTGCACATTTTCTTGGCCTTGCAGCTCTATGCACATATCCATTGACTATTTTGATGCCTGCCATATGTTCCAACTCTTTGACATGATGCACTGGTCTGGACTGCCCATACTACCCATCTGAGATGGATTATCTGAAGTTGTCCTCTCACTTCTACTCTACCAAGCTGGCTATTCAGGTACCAAGGTTGCTAGCTAATCCTGATTAGCCCTGGTCTGAATTCAGTGTTCTGTCCTTTTGTACCATAACTCTGGCATGGGACTCTATTTTAAATAGAGAGAAAGAGACATTTAACATCTTGTTAGGGTGAACCCAAGAGACCTCAAACTTGGGATTGAGAAAGGACAAACTTTCTTCATCATACCAGTACTTCCAAACACAAATAACTGTGTAGTCCACGTACTATTGGCAGCACACTAAATAACACCTTTGAACAGATACTAATTGGGTCCTTTCCCAATGGAATGCAACACATTTGCAGCATCATTAAGAAAGACAAACAGCAAAGGACAAAAGAGAACTATATGATGCAGTGTCATGTTTTAAATACCTGGACATCAGGAAGGATATTCATACTGTGACTCACTCTTTGAGGTGCAAGCAATCAGCTAGAAAAAAAAGTCATTAGTTCATAGCACTGAACTACTGATTATCCCTGAGTCTATCAAGCCATGATCTATTTTATACACAAGTCAGTTTCAAGGAGGTCAACTGAGTATTTGAGATCACTGGGTTAAATACAGCAACAAATAAAAATAATAAAAAACAAATCTCAACACCAGAAATAAAAAAGTCACTTATTTTAATCCAAATACAAACAGAAGAGCTTTCAGGAATAATTCCTTCCACAATCCATATAAAACACAGTTCAAATATGAGTTTTTAAATACAGCACATGATCCCATCACCCAATAAGGGTTCAGCTTGTTATAAAGAAAACCTAAACCTTAAAGACACAGCAACATATAAAAAGTACATTCAAAAACAACTTAAAAAGCAGGTTCCAGGTATTTAAAATATGACTCTGCATCATATAATTCTCTTTTGCCCTTTGCTGCTTGTCCTTTTTAACAATGCTGCAAATTTGGAAGAATTTCAGATGAGAGGCTACGAAGAACATCTTTTGAATGAAGCATCTAACCATGTAACTAATGAGAGACATGGTAGAGTCAAACCACATTTTTCATCAGAACATTCACTGACTAACCAAAGTCGTAACACTAAGTTTAGGTACATCATGAAATATAGTGTTAATACTAGTGATATTACTGATATTATACAGAGAAATTGGGACATACTAACTACTATGACAGAATTGGGTAAAATAATAGCTGTATACCCAGTTTTACTTTTAAGAAATGCCCTAATCTGAAACAAAACATATGCTATAAGGAAATGCATGAAAAGAAGGACCAATCCACTAGAATTAAAAGAAAAGGTACTGTTCCATGCTATTTTTTTTTTTGTAAACAAAATGATCCATCTGTTACTTTTGAGCACCCATGAACAAAGCATACTTATGAATTTGATTGATTTTTTACTTGTAACACAGAAAATCTGGTTTATTTAGCTGTGTGTATGACATGTACTAGTTTCTATATAGGCAAATCTAATAGAAAATTTAAGGAAATTATTTCTGAACATCTTTCAGAAATTAGAAAGAATATACTTACTAATTCCTTGGCTAAGCATATTTATGACAATGGTACAGATCATGCATTTAAATTTAGAGTAATACAAAGGATATTTTTTAACATAAAAGGTGGTGATGTTCTAAATGCCACTGAGCTATCTGAATACAGGTCAATTTTAAAATAGCAGGCTGGTCGTGCACCTGGATTAAATGCTTCAGTTAGTTTAAAACCCATATTTATTTTAATTTATTTAGTTGCATTTGTTTACTGGGATGGACAACTGGTCCAAAAAAGTGCCCAATTTCAGTGGAGGCCGGGGAGAAAAGCTCCACAGTGATTTATACAAGCAACAACAAATATATCATGTACAACAAGAGATGACAATAAAGTAGGCTATTGACAATATAAACAAAGGCAATGAGGCAATATAGCCATAAATAAGACCCCCTACTTATACTACCAGTATAAGTAATAGTAGCAAAAGAAAAAAACTCAGGAAATAGGAAGGATTAAGGAGGTATGTAAGATGGAGAAGGAGTGAAGTGGAGGTGGTGGTGGGAGAAGATGAAGAGATCAAGTTGAGGAGTGGGAGAAAGAAAGACTTCAAGTTATGGAGTGTGAGGAACTGGCACAAGAGCATAGCCACTGTGAGGACAGGTGTTGTTTTAAAGATGTTTTGAAGAGAGATGTGCTGCTGGTGGATATTAGAGTTTGTGAGAGAGAGTTCCATAATTTGGCAGTGGAGAAGGAGTGGAGCCTTTGACCAGCAGAGAGGGTTGGTTTGCTGATTTGCAAGAACATTTGATTCTCTGAGCGGAGGACCTGTTAGGGTGATTGGGTTTAAATAGAGATGAAAGGGCAGGGCAGCTGGTAGGCTTGAATATTAGTTTATGGGCTGCTGTTAGTTGTATGTATGTGAGATGATGGGTAAGTTTTAGCCAGTTTAGTATGTGAAGTGAGACACGGTGGTGGGATGAATTTTTTGTTTGTGACAAATTTCGCAATTTTGTTATAGCAAGTATTTAGCTTGGATTTTAGACTGGCATGTATGCTCTTAAAGAGCGGAGCACCACAGAGTAGAGATGGGAGCAAGAAGGAGGTGGCACGTGACAGTTTTGAGGAGAAGGTGAGGAATGTTTTGTGGCGGTATAGCATGCCCAATTTTTGGTGAGCTTTTTTATATTGTTATGAATATGCAAGTCGAAGGATAGGTGTTCATCTATAGTGACTTCTAATAGCTTGGTATGTGTGACAACCTCAATAGTAGTGTTATCATGGGACAGTATGGAGAAAGAGTCTTCAATTATAGTAGTGGTTTTCATAGGGGTGAATAGCATAAGTTTCTTTTTTTTAGGGTTTAGGGCAAAATGGTTGTTAGTCATCCATATTTTAGTGGAGATGAGTGCTGACTGGGTAAGTTGTAGGAGTTCAGGAGGAGAGTTGGCACTGCAGATGTTCATGGAGTCATCTGCGTACAGAATGACTGTGCCTTGAGAGAGAGTACAGTGGAAATCATTGATGAAAATGCTGAATAACAAAGGCCCTCGGATGGATCCCTGGGGAACACCAGTAGTACTGAGGAATGGAGAGAGAGAGTGTAGCCATTTTATAGCTTGTTGTCTGCCTGTGAGATAGATGGAAAACCAGAGAAAGGTGGAGGGGGACATTCCTAAGTTGGTGAGTTTACTAAGGAGAAAAGGGTGGGATATAGTATCAAAGGCTTTGGAAATTTCTGGAAAGAGAGAGGAGACTAGCTTCCTGGCATCCCGGGCTTGATTTACAGATTCACAGAAGGATATTAGAGCTGTAGTGTTGCTATGGCTGGGTCTGAAGCCATGCTGGGTTACTGGTAGCAGGTTATTGTCTAGAAGATATATTTAAGGAATTGGGTGTGGATACATTTTCCAAGATCTTTGAAATAGGGGATAGAATGGCAATGGGTCGGAAGTTGGAGATACCAGTGTTGTTTCTGCCCTTATGTAGTAGAAGAATGAAAGCTTTTTTCCAAATGGTGGGAACATAGGATTCTTGAATGGACCAATTAAGAAGTAGACTGACAGGGTATGCTATGGAGTTTGCTACTATTTGAAGGAATTTTGGGGGCAGGCCATCAGGCTCATTGGTGCATGGCTTTAATTTCAGTAGCAGTTTCTTTACTGTGGTAGTGGAGATAAGTGGAAGTGAGAAGTTATGTAAGTGGGGAGAAGCATTATTAGTCTGGTCAGATGGGGTAGGGTGATTATGAGGGAAATTTGTGGTGAGGTTAGATATTGTGTTTATAAAATGTGAGTTGAAGAGGGTGGCTATTTCATTGGGAGTTTTTTCTGGATTGGGACAGGATTACTGTTGGATCCTGGGTGGAGAAGGTTGTTTATTAAGCTCCAGAACTGCTATGGGTTTAGTTTGTGTTGGTTTTGTAGAGTGTGGTAGTATTCTTTTTTTGTCCTTAATAATTAGTCGCTTTACTTGGTTGTGAAGTTGTTTATAGTATATAAGATCAGAGTTATTTATGTGTTTTTTCCAATGCTTCCAAGCTTTGTCTCTGGTGGCCATATTATGTTTTGTAGTTTTAGAGAGCCATGGGGCATGTTTAGGTTTTACTCTTTTTTTTGTCAGGGGAGCTGCTAGCCTGTTTAGGATACTTAGAAATGTAGACTTAAAAAAATTCAACTGCTTTGTCTATGGGAAGTGTTTTTAGGGGAGCCCAGTTAAAGCTGTTAAGAGTGTTGTTTAAGGATAAAGGGCAGAAGTTGGATAGATTTCTAACATGTTTGGATAGATGCCTGTTTAATGGTGTTGAGGTGCTACATACAATATAGGCTGGTAAGTGGTCACTGATACTGTTTGGGAGAGTTCCTGTGATGGCTATTTTGTTGGGGTTAGAGACCATGATTCAATCTAAGATTGTTCCACAGTTGCAATTTTTTTTGGGCCTGGTAAAATCAGTGACTAGCTGGATGTAGTTGTGATAAGTCTAACCAATTAATATTAACATCCCCAAGAATTATAGTTTCTGTGGTTATATTGGTGGATGTCCAAGCTAGGATATCCTCTAATATGGGAATGTTATTGCCAGGGGGAATGTACAGGGCAATGATACAGAGGTTTTTGTATTCATTTATTCTTAAGAAGGTTATTAAGAGTACGACAGTAGAGAAGTTTGATATAGGTGAATTGTATGGAAGTAAATTTAAGCTATTTGGATAGATCAGAGCTACTCCACCACCTTTTTTGCAGGGCCTTTCTAAGTGTAGGCATGCAAAACCAGGAGGAAAGAATTCAGAGTTTTTAATGTAAGGTTTTCTGTGGCAGTGATAATGTCAGGTTTGTTATGTGCTATCCAGGCATGGAATTGAGGGACTTTATTTTGAATACTTTGAAAGCTGACTGTTGTTATATTTAAGGATTTGAGTGAGCTGTGTGGGTGTGAGGATGAAGTTTGGGGGGGCAGGATTGGGATGGATATCTCTGCATGAGGTTAGTTTAGAGAGCTTACGTAGGAGAGTAGAGTTTTCTAGCTTTTTTCTTAGGCTGCGTTATGGGTGGGTAGGTGGGTGTGAGCTAAGTTTACAGTTTAGGGGGAGTAGTTTTGATTTAAAGCAAAGACTTCAGTCTGCTAGGTATAGTTTAGGTGAGATGTCATGGTAGGAGGGTAAACTATGGGTAGAGGTTGTGGAGGTGGGTTTCTGGTAGAAGTCTACAGTATAGGTGGGTAGATGGGTGTGAGCTAAGTTTACAGTTTAGGAAGATTAGTTTTGGTTTAAAGCAAAGAATGCAGTCTGTTTGGTATAGGTTAGGTGAGATGTCATGGTAGGTATTGCAGGGTAAACTATGGGTAGAGGTTGTGGAGGTGGGTTTCTGGTAGAAGTCTATAAGTTGCAGTGGATTAAGTTGTAGTAGGAAGGTTAAAGGTAAAAGGTGTGTGAGGGGTATGTGAGAGTTTGCCTAAGTGGCATAGTGTTATATTAGGTAAAAGTGTTCAAGAGTTTTGTAGGTTATTGGGTGAGGGGTACTAAAGGAAGTGTAAGAAGTAGAGTAGGTGGAGAAGGCTGAGAGTAACTGGAGGTAATAGGAATAACCAATGGTGGCTGTAGGCTACAAAGGAAGTGTGTGTGGTGGATGTGATTGGCTGGGAGATAACGAAAGGGTGGTGCTAAGGTGAAAATAAATGTAATTGAACTGGGATGGGTGGGAATGGGGGTAAGGTAGAGGAACAGAGTGAGCCTGAGCAGAGTGAGGGTGAACAGAGTGGGGTAGAACCAAATCACACACCCAGCGAGAAAAGAAAAACAATCAGGGAAAAACACAGGAGAGAGCTGTAATTGAGGTAAGTTGTAGGGGTAGTTTGTAGAAAGGATAACTACATGAGAAGAGTCCTACTGCAGCATGCACAAGGTTCTTGGAAAGGCTAGAATAATGGGGTTGCTAGTCACCCTGGGGAGCTGGCAGGTAGAGAACTGTGTTCTGCAGCAATAAACACAGGGTAAAATTTAGGGGAGAAAAGTGTTATGTAGGGAATGGGAAAACAGAGGAAGTAAATCTTTTAATAGGGAGGTAGATAGGTTAGAGGGGGGAAACTAGTAAAGAAAGCAAGCAATCACAAGGGGGGAACTATTAAGTTAGGACCCAGGCTGTGTGCACACCAATGTAAGGACAGTTAAATTACATACAGTTATATGGAGCCTTGTACAAACTTCCAGAATTAAAGGCTTCTTTGTACTTAGAAGGGTTGTAATGGTTCCTTTGTAAGGAGCACCTACACTATAAGCTGGAGGAAGCGGTCCCTTGCAGGTAGAGTATTATGTGGCTTCCCACACAAAGTACCTCGCAGTGCAGTCCTCTCAAGAATATTTAGAATGAGGGAGGGGGCACTGTGCAGAAACACAGATAAAAGCAACAAGTGAACTGAAAGAGAGAGTGAGAGAAGAGATATTAGAGTGATGTACACCAAGACCAGCAGAAAAATATTATAACAGGCAAATATAGTATTTAATGGTCACATAAAGCATCTGATATAGGATATAATTATTCCAAGCATTCAATTCCAGCATTTAAAGGTAAGATAAAGCGTCTAATACATGTCATTCCAAACAAAAACAATTATCTTGCATGTAGGCATTAATGTCTATTGCAGACTAAATTATCAGCACACTTGTGTAGCTCCAACGCTGACCAAGTGCATATGCTGTTACTATTACAGTCAATGATTGGTTTCTTGAGCTGTTACTCGCAAAAGACAGTGTAATAATGAAATGCAGTTTTAACATACCATTACAGAGAAAAAAATGGCACAAAGCTGCGGACTGCTACATTAACAATGACTTCGCACAGAAATGTGAGGGGAGTAGGTTTTACCTTGTTACACACACTTTATTAAAATAAAAGCAAATGAAACTGAAGTGAATGTTGCTATTGACTGCCTGTATCTGTTGTGCTTTTAAGTTGCTTTTGAATGTACTTTTTATATGTGTTGCTGTGTCTTTAAGGTTCAGGTTTTCTGTATAACAAGCCAAGTTCTTATTGAGTGATGGAATTGTGTGCTATATTTAAAAACTCTGTATTTGAACTATGTTTTATATGCATTGAAGAAGGGATTATTCCCGAAAGATATGCTATTTGTATTTGTATTAAAATAAGCAAGTTTTTTTTTATTTCTGGTGTTGAGGTCTGGGTTTTACTGTTTTAATTATTTTATACACTATCCAAATCAAATATGTTCTGCTCCCTGAAAAGTATGCAAAGGCAGCAGTCAAATACAAGACAACATATTTTGGGTATTATGAAACTCTTCTGCAGTTTAGAACATTTAAACACGGGCTGCTGATCGTTTAGACAAATAATGGTTACTGAAAGGATATCATTACACTGAGCTGCATTAATGATTTCTGAACAGTTAGTGTAACAACTGGTAAAAACATAGTATTAAAAGCTGTCTCAGCTCAAATGATGCAGCTAAGACAGTAAAAAATGAAAATGAAAAATAATCCATGATTTTTGCTACCTGACAAAATCTCTTCCAAGTGATGTAATAGTGGGGAGGCTATACAATGACATGGGACTTACTGATAACATTTCTCACGTCAAGTGCCGTGGAATTTAGTTTGGCCAATCTTTTAACATTAAATTTCACATCAAGGCAATCAAATTTTAAATCATCTCACTGCTCTTCAAAAAGTATTTCACATTTCCTTTTATCTAAAGGGAAAATAGCCCAATCTGAATATGGTTTTCCAGTATTTGCCAATGTATCATATCATATGTCTAAACTTTCAGATTTTTGCTGACTGTCCAGACCTTTTGACACTGATTTTTGGCTTGTTTCTCATACAGTTTGAGGTTTCCTGACATTCTGTTGAGGACTGAAGTCAATAAATAACAATATGCATGTGTTTTAGACCTCATGTCCTTCAGAAAATGCCTGCTAATCCAAAACCTGCTATTCTAGCAACTTTCTAAGCTTATAAGAGCAATATCTAAAAATTGTCCCTGATTTTTGACCTTTGTCTTTCTCCAATTTTGACTGTGTTCAGATTTCTTGAGCTTAAAGGTTGAGAGCTATGCATCCAAGAAAAAAACAAGTGTCTCTGCAAATTGCCGCCAATAACATCTGCAGGTTTATCACCTTGGCCCCCTCAAACAGACCATCACTATACAGTCTGAACAAAGACAAATAGCTATTATAAAATAAAGATGTGAATTAGTTTGCAAACCAGGAAATAGATTAGAAGTGTACAAGCTTCCAATTCCTCATCAGCTACCTTAACTAAAGAATCACCACCAATAAACTGAAATCTGAATTCTTTCGCTCCCAAAACACCCCTTAACAAACTTTAAACAGACTTTTACTTTTCAGTTGTAGGAACAGGCATGGGATTCTATTCCAGCAAATCTAAAATAAATCTCACTTTTACAGTCATTGAGATAACAGTTTTCAAAACTTCTTTTTGTGCAGTTACTTGTAAATGTTTACAAACCTCAGAGATCACATGACTGGTCACTACAGACTCTCATGCTTGCTCAAACATGGGCCACCTATATTATATAATATATATATATATATATATATATATATATATATATACATACACATATACACACACACACACACACACACACACACACACACACACACACATACATATACCAACAGAATATAACTAAGTCAGATGATGTCCTGTATTACAGAATGCAAAGACACATTCATTTTTAATGAAGGAAGAGATTCTCAGAGTATTTTTGCTTTTTCTAACTTGTATTACCTCCATGTGCAATAATGATATAACTGTGCAATGCACCAGAAAAGACATAGATGGTACTGACCTACACAAAGAATGACACACTATGTAAAAAGGAACTCAGCCAAAAGAAAATCTGTAGAATCACTGTAGAAGGATACAAACCATGACAAAGTATGTTTAAAATGTTTGTTTGACCTATTTCTACAGATCTAAATCTATACAAGTTGTCAGCTGAAACCTTTGTCTAGAACATACACTGTTCATAACTTGTGTAGCACGAATATAGCATGGAGAAAACTACTACAAATAAGTACATGTCTAATGTTATACCTAGTTCATGTGTATTAAACTAAACTCAAGTTTGTGCTTGCCTTGCCTTTTTCTAGAGAAGTGGATAGTGACTAGAGATATTGTGGTAACAGGAATATAACAAGACCTGCAGATTGTGAATACAGCTTTTAATGGCAATGGAAAAACTGTGCTGCTTAAATGTTATTCCAGTTCAAAAGAACTATTCATAAAAACTGCCATCTATGAAAAGTGGAATGTGTCCAAATCCCATTTTATTACCTTTTGTTCAGGATTCATAAGCAGCCTTTTTATATAAAAGTCACTTAGTGCATGAGCAGCCACATTCCAACCAGCAGCTTGATCCGAAAAGACAGAAGGTGTTATTTACATACGTTTCATGTAGACAAGGATAACCATGTAAAGGTGGATGAAATATTTATTCGAAAAATAAAGCTGAGGACTTTACTGAAGTAAATCAAATGCACAAACCCTTGGCAGCTCTCACTGGAGAAAAAACGATGTATACTATCAGAACGAGTGATTAAAATGCCTTTCCATGCCCTTACAATGACCCTGCCAAGGGACCTACTGCTATATGAATTCCTTATGAGGCTTTTATTGTGTTTGCCATGTCTGTATATGTCAGCTTACTGCTATGGTCAAATAATTGAAATAAATGCTAAGGGATCATATCAGAGAATGTTTAAAGGTAAGCTGATAGACAATTTTAGAAAAGTATTAAAAGACTGAAAATCTCAAGCTCTCCAAGTTAATTCCTTACGAAAGGAAGTATTATTGAATGTAAGGTTTCCATAGTAATGCCACTACATGATCAGGTTATTGTGATGTGATGCCAGTTGTCTGCTATCAGAATGTATAGATACAGACCTTGTGACTTGTTGAATTTCATTTCTTCTAGCCCCTGTACCATATTAATGGTTGATTTCTGCTGTACATTTTTCTGCTCTTTTATCTGAGTTTCTGTAGCTGACAGGACTGGCACAGCTATATAGAAATTTTTGTACACTTCTAATTTTTGATAATCACAACCACAATGGAAGGGCGTCCCCCCAGTCAAAAAAATACTATTTTTTTCAGTATTTTGACTTTTGATCCTTTGGGATAAATGTTTTTAAGTTCGATGTTTGATACTTTGATATTTAAAAGTATATACAGTCGAGACCAAATGATCACGTTTTTGAAAACCCAAAGCTTTTGAATGGAGATTGAGGTACAGTGCTGATTGTGAAATTTACCCTTTTCCTCACTGTAGCTCAATCTCGGAGTTGGTATATATAATTTGCAGGGGGTGTGGGGGGAGCAGTGAGGCTTGCTGCCCTGTAAACATAAAAAAGGTAGATTTTTACGTTTTTTTTTTTTGGATGTTCGAGTTTTCGGAAACTCAATCATATGGTCTCTAGTGCATGAATTTTGAGTTTCTGAAAAAGCAGTCATCTAACATAGACCCATATATATATATATATATATATATATATATATATATAGAGAGAGAGAGAGAGAGAGAGAGACACCTAGAGAGAGAGGGGGAGAGAGAGAGATTTATATATATATATATATATATATATATATATATATATATTTATATATAGAGAAAGAGATAGACAAATATAGATATAAACTCCAAGATAACCCATCAAACTACAGCAAAGGTAACTCTTGTTCAATTACTAGCACAGGCATCTGAGGGACAGATGGGGGTGGGTATGATGAGCTTGAGTGCCTGAGTCCAGCTTGCTCATCATCCATGTGGAGGGGGACTGCAAGGCTCATACTACTGGTTAAAACCAGAGGTGGCCAGGCATACTGTCCACCAAGAGTGCCCATATTAACTTGTGCTGTGGCAGGTAATGACTTCCATGCTGAGCTGCTGATGAGAAGGTATATGTGTGGGAGCACATTCAGACAGCCTACAGGTAGGCTGTTCCAAGACCAGATAGCCAAGCCACCCCATACCTTGCTGACATCACTGGGGAATAGATTAGTTGATCATCATGGGTGGGAAAAAAACAGGCCAAAAGGCTCCCACCTTGTCCAGGGATGCCCATCTTCCACCTGTGCTGAATGAATGTGACATTTGCACTCTGGTAGTAGAGCTAGAGAGGGTGGAATAAACAATCCTGTGTCACAGAGATTTAGGTCTGTTTTGTTAATAGTATTGCATGCTTCAATGCATTAGGAAATTCTCATGATCATAACCATAATTCTGCTACTCAATCATTTTAGCATATCAAAATACTGAAGAAAAACATGCACTCAAATCCACAATAAATATATTGCAAAAAATCTACTTCTCTGATCATTTTACATTAAAACACAACAAAGTAAAACAAAAACTCCTAAACCATAACAATACCATAGGACATGGCCTGCCTGAATAGTGCTAGTGTTATAGAAAAGTTTTTTCCAAGCTAAGGTGTAGGCTTAGGGTTGGAACAGAGCAGAGTTAGGATTAGGATGCATTAGTAGGGTGAGTAGGGGTCTTTGTACCCACTACACCACGTAATGCATGGTAACCCTGCTCTTTAGATTAGAAAAACGTTTTCCAAAATGTAACCACAACGCAAGACATGCTCAGACACAGGAAACAACTAAAAAATATGCACAACATGAAAGCTATTCCTTTACCTAACCCTATTTCTAAATCAAACACACTAACACACACTCTCCCCTTACACCAACCTACTTATGTACCTATGTCTGCATGCTGAAATTGCATTTTTTGCTGACACGATAAGTTGCTGATAGTTTGATACTGCAGTTCACACAGCTGACATTCTGATAACATTTTCAACTACACCCGTTCTATGACATAATTTTATAGACATTAATAATTCAAATAAACAGATGTGAAATTATTCCTCTCTTTCTGTTTGATACCAAATTACTTTCGTTTGCATAGTTAATGTGACATTTTACAAGTGGTGAGCACAGCACATGTACACCAGACTGGTATTTTGCCTCCAGAAAAGTTGCGCACTAATAATATGTGGCTGTATCCCCTTCTGTAGTACACAGTGATGTCATCAGAAACTGTTAGCTTAATCCCAACATACTGAGAGCTAAACGTGAATTCAAGTGCAATGGGTAGAAACAACCACTAGAGATATAATGTTTATGGACTGCTCCAACACTTAGAAAAATTGTTAACCCCTTTCTACCCACTATACTACACTTCCTTTTCTAGTCATGCTCAGACCTAGACACTTAAAGGTATCAGTCATTCACATTTCAGTGCACTGTTTGCAATCAATTTGCATAATTTGATTTAAGTATTTATGATTTAAGGAAACTACTCTTTTTCTGGTCTCTGTAGGCAGTCAGATCCCATGCAGGAGTTGAGGAAGGATTAGATCTTATTAAATGAAATTTGTGTGCAACGAAGGAAAGTACAATTGTGTAACATCTTACAATAATGGTAGATGTCCTCCTCTTCACTGTTGCAGTATTCTTTACAATAGGTATCTCCTGCCAAGGGTGGCCTGACATCTGGCCAGTATACCAAAGCATTTAGGTTGCTTTATACCAAAGCCTGCAGTATACCAAAGCCTTTAGTATGCGGTATATCGCACATATACTCCCCACGTATAGCATAGTGCATAAAGGTGATGTCTGGACATAACATCCTCAGAACTGACAGCCCAGTAGGAATGCCAGTCCAGAGAAAAAAGAGGTAACCAGTACATCCAGATGAGAAAAGAACCAGAGGGAAGGAGGGAGGGAGTGAATACTGCAACAGTGAAGAGTTATGGTGAGATCTTATGCAACTGTACTATTTCCTTTCATTTCACTGTTGCAGTATTCTTTACAATAGGCAGTGTGTAAAAGCTCAGGAAGATGAAAGGGAGGAGGATGGACCGGCAGAGCTCTCCAGGAACCCATGCAGAATGGCCCTAGCAAAGCCAGCTCTAGCTCTGGAAGTCACATACAGCTTACAGTGCTTGGTAAATGTATGCAGAGAAATCCAGGTAGGCACCTCAAGAATAGAGTTAGTATCCAAACCCTTGAAAAAAAGCACCAGAAGCAGCCATGGTCATAGTAGAATGTGCCTTAGCCGAAGAAGAAAGGCTCCTGCCATAGAAGGTATAACAAAAAGAAAGGGCCTTAGAAATCCAAGAAGAAATATTTTGCTTGGAAACAGCCAAACTTTAGGATCTAGGTTGAAAGGAAAAAAAGAGCTGACCAATTTATAAAAAGTCTTGGTCTTATGCAAATAAAATCTGAATTGTCTATGAGTATTCGAGGTGTGCAGCAGCTTCTCATTAGCAGATTGCACAGAAGAGGAAAAAAGAAGGCAAATGAATAGACTGATTAAGAGACAACTCATTCATTACCTTGGGCATAAGAGGAGGATTAGTATGAAGGAACATGCTGTCCTTATGGCAAACTAAAAAAGGAGGACAAGCCATAAGGGCTTGAAGCTCAGATGCCCATCTGGCAGAAGTAACTTTTTCCAAAAACAATGCTGTAAGGAAGCAGAAGCTAAAGCTGCAGGGTCAAAAGGAGCCCCGAGTCATTTTTTCTAAAACAAAATTAAGATCCCAGGGAGGAGGGGCAGGCTTCCTGGGAAATCTAATATGAAGGTTCATAGGTTGGTACTAGGCTATCGGACCTAGGACCTATACAAGCCTAGCCATAACAATTCCCTGGCTATTTCTTCCCACAATATTTACTTCCCTGGACCCCTCTCTAGCAGGGTGACTGACGCGATCCCTGGGGTGAATTTCCTTTCTCCCATCCAATCGTCAAGGTTCCTTTTGAAGAGGGCCAAAGAGGCTCTCTGCTTGACATGTATGGGCAATCTGTTCCAGAGTCTGGAGAGTCTCTGGGTTAGGAACCTATCCCTCAAGCATGTTTTGTTTATTGTAATGACAAGGTTTAGGTCACTGGAGTGTGTGGCTCTGAGGGATTGGGATTTCTTTAACTGTAGCATGTCCAACAACTCTGAGTTTGACATGGCCTTCTATGTTGAGCAGACATCGCCTCTGAGTAGACGATATGCGACAGAGTATAGCTGGAGATTTTTAAGGTGGTTAGCATAGGGCATCTGCTTTAGGCCTGTGATTCTTTTAGTGAGGTATTTCTGTGGCCTTTCCAGTTGTTGTCTTGAGAGGTACATACCAAATGGAGCATTGCATTCTATAATGGGTCTAATGAGGGATGAGTACAATGGGACAATGACCTCCTTTTTTCTGGATGAAAAGCCCTTAGTGATGAGGTGTGCCACATAGAAGGATTTCCTGACTGTTGTGGCGATGTGGTTATCGATGCTTTTAAGAAACTGTTCAGCATCAAATTTAGAAGTTAAAGGAGGTGATAAAGGCAGACAAGCAGAGATAACTAATAAGTGGGCCTCAAAAGAGTAATAAGCCAACCCAGCATTGAGCAATTCACACAGATAAGACAGAACTAAAGGAACATCCACAGAAAGTGGATCCAGGTTATGAGAAAGACACTAAACAGAAAACCTCTTCCATTTGGTAGGAAGGATTTCCTAGTTGTGGGCTTCCTGGCCTCCTAGAGGTCCTTAAGCAAGTTCTCAGAAAAAAGGTGTCTGTCTGGAATCAAAATCCTAGCACCCACAGTGTCAGTTGAAGAGTGGACATGTGAGGATGGATGAGAAATCCCTTGTCTTGTGTGGGTAGATCCACCCTTTGATGTAACATGTGATGATTGCCCTTGGCTACATAGAGAAGAAGAGTGAACCAATGTTGTCTGGGCTAAAGGGAGCCACCAACAAGATTTTGGGAGCATCCTGTAGTATTTTGAACAGGACTTTTAGAATCAGGAGAAAGCAAGGAAAGGCATAAAGAAACACCCCTTTCCAAGAAAAAGAAATGGCATCCACCTTCCAGACAAGAGGACCTGGGACTCTGGCACAAAATAGAGGAAGTTGCCTGTTCTGAGGGGAGGTAAAAATATCTATTTGAGAAGTACCCCAGTGGCGGACAATATCCAGAAACACATCCCTGTGAAGCATCCACTCTTGGGATTGGTATTATGGACCTGCTCAGAGAGTCTGCCACAATGTTCTGACCTGAGGAAATATAAACTGCCTGAAGAGTCACATGATACTGGATAACTTGTTTCCACACTAGAACAGCCAACTTGCAAAGGAGTAAGATCTCATTCCTCCCTTGCTTGTTCACATACCACATCACTGTGGTATTGTCTGTAAACTCCTTGAGAGGGTCTGTGGAAAACTGATGGTGAAAAGCTTGAAGAGCCATCAGAAGAGCTTTAGTTTCTTTAACACTGATGTGGCCTTTCCTTTGCTGAGGCGACCAAGGACCCTGTACCTTTAGAGAGCTGAAGGGTGCTCACCATCCCAGGTCTGAGGTGTGAACAGCTCCCAAGGGAAAACAAGGGGTTAAAAAGGGAGTCCTGGACTGAGAGTCAATTTCTGAATCCACCACTGAAATTCCAGCTTGAGGCATGGAAGAAGAGGAACTAAGAAGTCCAGGAGGGTGATTATGCTGAATCCAAACTGACTTTAGAAGCTACTGATATTTTCTCGTGGAGTTTTGCAAAAAGGAACATAGGAATGGCAAATGCTATAGAACCAAGAGCTCTCAGAAACTCCCTTGCTGTAATTAAAGCCAGAAGAAGGGACTGAAAAAAAGAAATGAGATTCAAGGCCTTGGGTGGAGGCAGGGATGCCACCACTGGAATAGTCTGGATCCTGCACCTCAAATATACATGATCCTGTGAAGGAGTTGGAAAGGACTTTTGGAAATTTATAGTGAACAGCAGGGTTTGCAGAAGGGAAATGGCAAAGTAAAGATGCTGAAGTATAATCTCTGGAGAGCATGAATGAAGCAGGAGATGGCCTAAGTAGGGAAATACTTGTATGCCACTTAGCCTGCAAATAAGAAATCACAGGAGTAAGGCATTTGGTGAATACCCTTGGAGCAGTAGAAAGGCCAAAGGGCAAAGCAGATAACTGAAAATGCCAGGAAGCTACAGAGAGACAAACAAAAACTTTCTGAAAAGGGGATGAATAGGAATGTGAAGATATGCATTCTTGAGGTGCAGAGACATTAGAAAAGCCTGAGGAAGCAGCAGAGGGAATAAGGACTGAAGGGACAACATCCAGAAGGAAGGGACCTTCATGAAGGCGTTCAAATGAGAGAGTCTAGAATATGTCTCCAAGTGCCTTCTTTCCTGGGAACCAAAAGCATTCTGTAGTAAACCCCCTTCCCCCTTTGGGAAATAAACTTCCTGAATAGTTCCCAGAGTCAACAGATCCTGAAGCATCCCTGAAGCATCCCTAAAAAGAAAGCCAGCTGTGCCTGAGGAGGCTGAAGAATGCCTCTAAAAGGGTGGGGGGGATTTCCAGACCATGTAATACCCTAGTTGGATGATGGAAAGATAGTGAAAGAGGAATGTGGCTGACAAGAACAGGATAGTCAGAAAGCGCATGGTTTGACAGGAAAAGGAAACTTCTGGGTCACAGGAGTCTGGGTAGTTTTAGCAGGAGGAGTCATTTTACCCTCTTCTTACCCTTGAGAGGAGGGTGAGATTGCCTACAAACAAAGGCCAGCTTATTAGGGTAATTTCTTTGAAACTTAGGCACATGAAAAACAAAAACATGTTTAAGTTCCTGAAAAGTCTTGCCCTTATCCTGAAGAGACTTAAACAAATCAGCAGCAGCAATACCAAATAAATGATATCCAGATGAGCATCCATCAACTTAGTCATATCATCAGGCAAAGGCTGAAGGCAGGAATATCTCCTCATTACAAAACTGGAACCAGCAGCTCTGGAAGAAGCATCTGCTGCATCATAACTCCACTTAATAGAATGCTGAGCCAACTGAGAAGACGTCAAAGACCAGAAACTCAAGTGCTTTCATTGTGTATCAAGACTTTTTCAGAACTGCTGAATCCCATAAAATCAACACTTTAAAAACTAAAACTAGTCAACATGTGACTGAAACCAACCAATAGGAATTAGCAATGAAATTGAAAATGCATAACAAAGAAACTTCCTAAAATCAATGTTATTAAACAAAGAATAATAATAAAAGTGAAGCAAAAAAAAAAAAAACAACATAAATATATACTGCCCACCAAAATAGTACTCAGAAATTGAAAATGCACTGTTGTTTACTGCACACCCCTAGTGGTCACCCCTCAAAACCTTTTAATTTCAAAATAAGGGTGACTGAATAAGATTCATTGAGTCCAGGGGGTGTGAGGGCATCACACATCGGAATCCAAATCAATTCCATTTTGTTAAGGTGTTCATCTATACAAAAGCCCCCTTGGGTCACATTCAATGTAGTCAATCACTACAAACCTGAAATGGTGGCCAGGGGAAACCGAAATGTGTCTATATAGAGCATTTGTTGTCTTTCATTTTTTAAAATTTCATTCGAATGTTCATATATTCTATCTTTCAACTTCTGTCTTTTCTTTCCTATATAGAAAGCTTTACAACATTGGCAAAGTGCCCGGTACACCACCTCCTTAGTCAAACAATTGAAATGTTTTTTAACCAAAAACGTCCTGTGTTTGATAAAAAATGACTCGCATACCAATATATGCTGACAATAATTGCAGTGATTGCATATGAACATACCTTTAGGTCTACTACCACCCTCATGGTCACTTCTCATTTCTAGGAAGTTCTTAAAAGTCCTGCCCTTCCTAAACACCACCTTAGGTTTATCTCCAAACATATCCCTGCCTTCACTGATACACGTAACGATTTGCCAGAATTTATTCACCACATCTAAGATGTCATAACTATTGAGAGAGAAACTGAAAATTAATGAACCATTCAAAAGGTACATTGGGATGTCTGTTTGACATTGGCCTCACCTTTGTCCATTTCGGAGACTTGGGTTAAGCCTTCATCAGTTGGTAGTAAAGGTTTATAGATGCACCTCATCCCCGATAGATTCCAACATCTCCAGTGGGTACCCTCTTTTAGTGAACATGTTTGACAATTTACTTATTTCCATATCGAAAGTAGATCCGCTGAAATTATGCAAGCCAGTCATTTCAGCTGTTGCTTAACTACTGCTCTTTTTTGAAATCGAGGGTGCCAACTATCAAAATGAAGGTAGGAATTGGAGAAAGTTTTTTTACGAAAAATATTAGAGCAAAAACAGCCCTTGGAATAATCCTTAATTACAGGCATGCCATCCTATCTTTGTCAGACTTATGTGTGAATCTTATGAACGAGGTGCTATCATTGATATAATACAGAAATTCACTCAATTTAGTTTTCAGGGAGCTTAGGAATGTGGAGTGAGAGTCTTGGGACATGGTTGGGGACCTATAGCAGGCTACAACCTGAATCGCCATCTTACCCAATGTTAGTTGTACCTGAAGCATCTCACATGCGTTATGCTGGGCTACTAATCTGGAGGTGTTTATATCCTTTATAGATATGGAGACACCACCACCTTTGGAGCTTCGATCCATGTTCTGGTGCCAAAATGTGTGGAATGAGTTATAGCCTGGTAGCGCAGGGGTGCTTTCTGATGCTTTAAGCCAGGTCTCCGTTACTGCACAAATGTCGATGTTCTCCATTTTGAAGAGTGCTTCAAGCAAGTGTATCTTGAGATTTAGACTTCTAATGTTGAGCAGCATGATCCTCAGATTACATTTATTTATAGTTATGGTGGTAATTTGGTCTTTGGAACATCACCAAAAAAGGCACTATAGGGGTGGCAAGACCCTTAGCCAGTACCTGAAAACCCAGGGGTGACAGATGCAGGCCATCTCTGGCAAAGCATCGAGGTCTGCCAATCATCTCAAGCAGACAGATACTGGATCCCCTTAGAATGACATGAGAAACTTAGCCAATTGTTAAAGTCAATCATTTTCTGCTTGTACCGAGGTACCATTCTGGGTGATGGTATGATGCTGCTAGAGTTATACCCGCCTGGGCCACATAATCCAAGAGCTCCTCCATATCTCTTTTCATGTAGCCCAGGGTGGTGCATCTCAGGTCATTCACACTCAAATGGACAGTGACAGGGTCATACTTGTTGTGGAGTGACCTGAGTGTGTTATGTGTCAGATTCTGGCACCTGACAGACACCTGACTGTTACCTTCTCCTTATTTAACCTAGTGAGTGGGACATCAGTATCGAGTCACCTATGATTAGTGTATTGGGCAAGCTGTTTTGCCTTAGGTTGAGAGGCACACTGTGTAGGTGAGCTATGTGTCTTGTGTTTTGTGCTGTGTTGTGGTGGTTGAGTGAGTTTCTGCCTTGGAGGTCTCTGCTGTTTGGGTAGAATTCTATTGAAAGCCTGTGCGAAGGTGGGTATATGGTTTGTGTTTTTATGTGAAAGCTCTGATGGTGGGTGTTCTGGAGGGCTATGTGTTGCATGTGGTGTGATGCAGGTGTTGACCTTCTCCTCTTGACCAGCTATTCCAGTCTTGCCTTGAGAGTGCATGGTTTCCAATCTGGATATATAAGTGCATCTCTCACAAGTGGAGGGTTGTCTGAAGTTCATTAGATTAATAGGAGAAAGCACAGGGAACTGACCTTTAGACATGCCAGGAGGGATGGCCATTATTACTAAGTGCTGGAGCTGTTTCCTTATATAGTCCTTTTACAGGAAAAATGTCATTCAAGGTGTCTGAGTCTGTACACAGCACTGCCAAGTACTTGAGGGGAAACTAATACATAGACCCTGAAAATTTAAGGATGAAGTATCTAGGCAGATATTCAGAAGTTAGAAAGAAATCAAGCAGTACTTACTGAAAAATAAAGAATTAGCTTGTCAAGAATGATGAAAAAAGGGGAGTCGCATGAATGACTACTGCCTGGCTACTACTAATGCTGGTCTCAGCACAACTTCACTCTGTTGGGATACAATACTCCTTTGCTTCTTCTCTCACCAGAAGAAAAATGTTAGCACCAATCCCAATAGCAGAAGCAGGCCACAGCCTGTTTGGTGATCCACAGTCTTGCCCCAGATGATGCAAGGGTCTGTAGGCTTGTAGCCTTTTTCTGGTAGATGCCTCAAATAGCAACCAGACCAATCAGGTACGTTAAGCACAGACACTCACTCTCCAACCAAAAAGAGTCAGGAATCAATGTACTCTGCTCCTACTCTCAACCAGGATCAGAATATAAGCACAGATTCCAAGCTGTCACCTATAAAGCAGTTATAGTAATTCAAAGGATTATTCTCCAGTTGAAGCCAGTGTAAATGCTTTATCACTGAAAACCACTTTCAATGAAAAGGAGGAGTTGCCCTTTCTCCATTGTTGTGCAACAATGAAGATGGTATATGTCAGTTAGGGATGTGTATAGGGTCTCCCCCACAATGGGGGGGGGTAGAGGGGGGCTTGTCCCCCTTCAAATAAAGCTTAAAAACGTGTTCAGTGAAAGTGGTCATCAGTGATTTACATCTGACTGAAGAATAGTCCATCTATGAATAATCATGAATCACTCTTTTGCACTCCTGCTTGAGTACCTCCTCAGTCAGCAATGAGGAAAACATTCTTGAAATAGTTATGTCCTCCAGGTACCCAAACCTCTGACCTTAGTCTCTGCTTAATTTATGCCACCATATGAACAGCAATACCAAAAGGTTTACAAAACATCTTGGAGCTTGCAATACTGTTTTTCAGTTTTCTCTCACTTGAGGCAGATACGAATTGAAATGTGAAATTTCAGCACTAATACCGAAGATGGGTTGCTTCTGCTAATGTATGTTCCTGCAGTAGCAGATTATAATACACGGAGACATCTAATAACATTTTTATTAATAAACAAAGCTTGCTCCCACACTAGACTTTTGCAGTTTAAGGTAAAACTCACAAGATTAATGAATAAATAAATAACAAAATAAAGGTCACGAGCCTGCCGTTTATTTAACAGTATGCTGGTCTTGCACAAAGATGAATAAAATTGCATCTAATCACTTACTGATAGTTTGGTAAAGGAAACCATTTGTCACATTTTCCTTGTTGTATATTCCATTTTGGGGACCAAGGAAATAATATTTCATCCTTCATACAGATTCCTGTACTTCCTAATTTATATACATGGTTACAGGAAGACGATTCTTTGCCTCACTCCTCCTAAAAACTGTAATAAAGCCATCTCTCCTGTTAACTTATTTTTATTTATTTATTTAACATTTGTTTGCCAGGATAGTCTGGCTGGACAACAAGTGTCCATTTTCAGCAGAGTCCTGGGGATAAAAGCTCCACAAAAATTAGAGAAAAATTACAACAGAGAAATTACAGAGTAAAATATACCGGGTGTCAAAACCACGGCCTCCATATCTCTTTTCATGTAGCCCAAGGAGGTGCATCTCAGGTCATTCACACTCAAATGGACAGTGACAGGGTCATACTTGTTGTGGAGTGACCTGAGTGTGATATGTGTCAGATTCTGGCACCTGACAGACAGCTGACTGTTACCTTCTCCTTATTTAACCTAGTGAGTGGGACATCAGTGTGCCTCACTATCGAGTCACCTATGATTAGTGTATTGGGCAAGCTGTTTTGCCTTAGGTTGAGAGGCACACTGTGTAGGTGAGCTATGTGTCTTGTGTTTTGTGCTGTGTTGTGGTGATTGAGTGAGTTTCTGCCTTGGAGGTCTCTGCTGTTTGGGTAGAATTCTATTGAAAGCCTCTGCGAAGGTGGGTGTATGGTTTGTATTTTTATGTGAAAGCTGTGATGGTGGGTGTTCTGGAGGGCTAAGTGCTGCATGTGGTGTGATGCAGGTGTTGACCTTCTCCTCTTGACCAGCTATTCCAGTCTTGCCTTGAGAGTGCATGGTTTCCAATCTGGATATATAAGTGCATCTCTCACAAGTGGAGGGTTGTCTGAAGTTCATTAGATTAATAGGAGAAAGCACAGGGAACTGACCTTTAGACATGCCAGGAGGGATGGCCATTATTACTAAGTGCTGGAGCTGTTTCCTTATATAGTCCTTTTACAGGAAAAATGTAATTCAAGGTGTCTGAGTCTGTACACAGCACTGCCAAGTACTTGAGGGGAAACTAATACATAGACCCTGAATATTTAAGGATGAAGTATCTAGGCAGATATTCAGAAGTTAGAAAGAAATCAAGCAGTACTTACTGAAAAATAAATAATTAGCTTGTCAAGAATGATGAAAAAAGGGGAGTCGCATGAATGGCTACTGCCTGGCTACTACTAATGCTGGTCTCAGCACAACTTCACTCTGTTGGGATACAATACTCCTTTGCTTCTTCTCTCACCAGAAGCAAAATGTTAGCACCAATCCCAAGAACAGAAGCAGGCCACAGCCTGTTTGGTGATCCACAGTCTTGCCCCAGATGATGCAAGGGTCTGCAGGCTTGTAGCCTTTTTCTGGTAGATGCCTCAAATAGCAACCAGAGCAATCAGGTACGTTAAGCACAGACACTCACTCTCCAACCAGAAAGAGTCAGGAATCAATGTACTCTGCTCCTACTCTCAACCAGGATCAGAATATAAGCACAGATTCCAAGCTGTCACCTATAAAGCAGTTATAGTAATTCAAAGGATTATTCTCCAGTTGAAGCCAGTGTAAATGCTTTATCACTGAAAACCACTTTCAATGAAAAGGAGGAGTTGCCCTTTCTCCATTGTTGTGCAACAATGGAGATGGTATATGTCAGTTAGGGATGTGTATAGGGTCTCCCCCACAATGGGGGGTAGAGGGGGGCCTGTCCCCCTTCAAATAAAGCTTAAAAACGTGTTCAGTGAAAGTGGTCATCAGTGATTTACATCTGACTGAAGAATAGTCCATCTATGAATAATCATGAATCACTCTTTTGCACTCCTGCTAGAGTACCTCCTCAGCCAGCAATAAGGAAAACATTCCTGAAATAGTTACGTCCTCCAGGTACCCAAACCTCTGACCTTAGTCTCTGCTTAATTTATGCCACCATATGAACAGCAATACCAAAAGGTTTACAAAACATCTTGGAGCTTGCAATACTGTTTTTCAGTTTTCTCTCACTTGAGGCAGATACGAATTGAAATGTGAAATTTCAGCACTGATACCGAAGATGGGTTGCTTCTGCTAATGAATATTCCTGCAGTAGCAGATTATAATACAGGGAGACATCTAATAACATTTGTATTAATAAACAAAGCAGTGCTGCTCCCACACTAGACTTTTGCAGTTTAAGGTAAAACTCACAAGATTAATGAATAAATAAATAACAAAATAAAGGTCACGAGCCTGCCGTTTATTTAACAGTATGCTGGTCTTGCACAAAGATGAATAAAATTGCATCTAATCACTTACTGATAGTTTGGTAAAGGAAACCATTTGTCACATTTTCCTTGTTGTATATTCCATTTTGGGGACCAAGGAAATAATCTTTCATCCTTCATACAGATTCCTGTACTTCCTAATTTATATACATGGTTACAGGAAGGCGTTTCTTTGCCTCACTCCTCCTAAAAACTGTAATAAAGCCATCTCTCCTGTTAACTTATTTTTATTTATTTATTTAACATTTGTTTGCCAGGATAGTCTGGCTGGACAACAAGTGTCCATTTTCAGCGGAGTCCTGGGGAGAAAAGCTCCACAAAAATTAGAGAAAAATTACAACAGAGAAATTACAGAGTAAAATATACCTGGTATCAAAACCACGGCCTCAAGCTAAATGCCAAAACGTGCATAGTCATCCCCTTTGGAAAAAACCCACAAACTACCACATAGGATTTGAGAGTATGTTATATATCAGAATGGGACATTACACCTTTAATAGTTAGTTGATTTTTTTAATTGACTGAATAACGTAATGACGTTTCAATGAATTATTTTTTAAAAATGTACCTTAGAAATGTCAGTGTTTGTTTGTCTGAAGAAGTTCGGACACTGTTTCGAACGAAAAATGCCAGGGGTGTTTTACGTTTATTTGTTTTTATCTGTCTTAACAAGTTTTGTTCGCTAATAAATACTGCAAAATTTGAGAAGAAGCCTGCCTCATATGTATTGTGGCACCAACGCTTTCTTGTTCACATTGCCAAAGTGGTTAGAAAATCCTTCTATATGGCCCACCTAATCACAAAAGGGTTTGCATCCAGATTGAAAGAGGTCATTGGGCCCCTCTATGCATCGCTCATCAGACCCATCATAGAGTACAATGCCCCATTTGGGATGTATGTTACAAGACACCTGCAACAACTGGAAAGACCACAGAAGTACCTCACCAAGAGGATCACTGGCCTCAAGCAGATGCCCTACGCAGCTTGACCGAAGAAACTCCAGCTGTACTCTGTTGCATACCGCCTACTCAGAGGTGATCTCTGCCTGACATACAAGGCTATGTCCAACCAAGAATTGATGGACATGCTCCACCTAAAGAAAACCACATCCCCTTGAGCCACACGCTCCAGGAATCTAAACCTTACCACAAGAATAAATAGGATGTGCTGGAGGGATAGAGTCCTGTCCCAGAGACTTCCCATGCTCTGGAACAAGATTCCAATCTACATTAGGCACAGCTCCTCGCTAACCCTCTTCAAGAGAAACCTTGACTAGTGGATGGGAAACACAAAGTTTACCCCAGGGATCCCTTCAATGGCTCTGCTGGACAGAGGCACAGGGAACTAATCTAAGGGGGGGGGTGGCAAAAGCCAACACATTCCGGCTAGGCTTATAAATCCCTTCGGGCAGATAGCCTAGTACCCACCTATGAAATTACAGAGTAGTATCATACAGATTTGTTGAAATTACAGTAGCTAATATGCAGTATGAGGACATTACCCAGTTTGGGTGAACATACAAATGACAATGTACACTATATACAATGAGCGTAGATAAGAACTATGACATAATGTACAATATATACGAGTGTAGATAAGAACCTAGGAAGAGCATTGCAAGATATTTCTCTAGTGAGGAGGAGTATATAATAAGTATAGGTTTCCAGATATACATCTGCAGAGGCTTAGTTAGAGCATGTTGCACGAGCTGACCAGGGACAGATAGGGTGTAGTAATTATGTGTGAATGAGGCTTCAGAGGTGTCCATTACAGTTGCACAGATGGTTGGTACAGAGTTATGTTTTGAGTAGGCTCTTGAAAAAGGGTGTGGAATCTTCTAGTTTGAGGTCAGGGGGATGGTTGTTCCATATTTTATCAATTTCTTGGGCAAATAAAGATTCCCCAGAGTTGTTTTTGCATGGGATGGTTTCAATTAAGGCTTTGTTGCTGGACCGAAGTTGTCTATTAAAATTGTAGAAGTTCAGAATGCCAGTCAGGTCAGGGTTTTTCTCGGGATAATACAGAATTTAACGAGCTAGATTGAGTTGATGGTACCTTAGTAGGATAGGGAATTCAAGTCAGTGTAAGGGATGGCAATGGTGGGATCTTGGTTTAGCATTGGTAGCAAATCTAGCAATGAGGAAATCCTATATGCCAAGCTCAAACTAAGTTAAGAAAAAGCAATAAATGTAACAGGATGCTATTTCCCACCTGGCCATAACATCCCACTTCTAGAAAACCTCCTCAGTTGGGCTAACCAAACCCACCCTCAAGAAACTATAATTCTCGGCGACTTTAATATCACTGGCTCTCATGTACCAACAATCAACCAGCCAACCATCAAAATCTCAATGGATTCTCTCAACTTATAAACTCCCCTACCCAGATTGACAAAAACTCCAACAAACATTCCACCCTCAACTAGATATTAGTCAGTAAACCTCTCCTGTCACACCTAGCTGGCTGTCTTCCAGACAGCCTCAGTGACCACAATCCAACATTCCTTCTGAGGCACCACCCAAACTGTACCAAACCCATCATCTATCAGCAAATTCAAAACAAAGTAAACTTCGACCCCCTCACCTTTACATCTTCCCTAAAAAAACTAACTGGTCACCACTAAAATACCTCAACATAGCTGAAGCAGTTCATTTCTTCAGTTCAACCTTCCTTAACATCCTTAACATACATGCTCCTATAGGAAATGCCAGAGTCAAGTCACACTCTGCCACCTGGCTTCAGAAATACACAAGGTCACTAATGAAATTTAGGGACAAGGCATGACACCTCTTGTGCCTTACCAAACCCCCCTCTTCTGGACAGTCTTTCCGAGAATTACGCAACAAAACCAAAAAGCAAATAAAGTGTGACAAAGTCCAATTATTACCAGTCTGCCCTAAACTCCTCCCAAGACAACCCCAAGCAATTCTGGTCCTCCAGTAACTCCATTCTCCACCCAGGTAAGATTGGGCCCCCCCCCCCCACATACCTCTCTCCCTTCCTCCAGTAGTATCACAACCTCATTCAATAAACACTTTACTGAATCCATTCTATCTCTAGCCAAATAACACAACCCCACCCTCTCCACATCAAACCCAAATACTCTCTCCTCTCTCTTCTTTTTCTCCTGTGCCCACCTCCTTAATAAAAAAAAAAACTTCTGTTAAAGCTTAAACCTACAAAACTTGCTGCTGACAACCTTCCCTGTGATTACCTGAAACTAGCAGCCAATGCCCTAGCATACCCAGATCCTTAGCAGAATGCTATGTCCTTTCACTGTGGAAAATATCCCACATAATACCCCTCTATAAAGGTGACTCCTCCACAGAACTCTCCAACTACCGCCCCTCCTTTCCTCATTATCCAAAATACTTGAGAAATGCATTCACACTCAAGTCCTACACTATTTACAAACTAATAATCTTTACTCCAAAACCCAACATAGCTTCAGCCCATTCCATAGTACTACCACAGCCTTACTGTCTTTCACTGACACTATGCTTCATCACAAAAACGATGGCCTATTCTCCTCTGCCACATTCCTGGACCTGTCCAAGACTTTTGATATGGTTTCACACCGACTGCTACTCTCTGTCTTCACTAACCTCTCCTTTTCTCAATCAGCTACAAACTGGTTTCACAGCTATCTAGATGGCCACCAACAATCCGTTGTGTGGCATAACAACCTATCACCTCGACTTCCTGTTACACTTGGTGTCCCCCAAGGCTCCATTCTTGGTCCATTATTATTCTCACTCTTCACCAATAACCTATTCACAGCCACCAACCAGGCCATGCTAATAGAGTATGCAGATGACTCGGTTCTTATCTGCTCAGCCCCAACTATACCAGAACTTCATAAAATCACACAGGAAGCCTTTTCCTCTGTTGAAAACTGGCTATCCAATGCCCAGCTATTACTCAACCCTAAAAAGACTAATCTCCTCATTTTCCAACCCACTAAGCACAACCTAACTAATCCCCACTTCAATATTCTGGCCAACACCACCACCATCATCTTTCCCTAAAGAACACACTAAACTACTTGGTACTGAGATCGACAATCATCTTAAATTCAACACTCAAATTTCTCTAACCATAAAAAAGGTGCACAAAAAATTAGGTAATACCTCACCAAATCAGCCGGAATATCAGTTGCCAAATCAAATCTGATTTCAACCTTACTCTATGCTTCTACTTTACTTAGCAATCTTAGAAAAACTGATCTAAACAAACTAGAGGCCTGCCATTACAAAATAGCCAAATTTGCCACTGGGTCACCTTACCGCAGCCGTCACTGCAACCCACTTAAAGAACTTGATTGGCTCGAACTCCCACAATTTCTTCGGCTTAATCAACTCTCCCTTGCTCATAAATTAGAAACCATCCTCATAACATACCCTCCCTTTAAAACCTGCTCCAGCCCTACTCTACTACTAGACCTCTATGCTCCAGCAACAAACATAAACTCCAAGTTACCAAAGCTAAAAACTCAGCCGGAGAAGCTCTGTTCTCCTGCATAACATCCAAATTATGGAACCCCCCCCACCACCATTACCACCCTACCTTCATCCCATAACTTCAAATCCAAACTAAAACCCACTTAAAAAAACACTGGCTATGTCCTTGTACCATTCCAGACTAAGACTAACTTATGTTCCTCTCCTCACATTCTCTCCTCCCTTCCCCCCTTTTCCTACCCTGGCTCCCATAGTCAGATCTTTATACCCCCCTTTTTCTTTTCATCTCCCTCTGATATTCCGCTCTACCCTTCCTGCTTACATCTCCTTATGATGCATGTCAGTTATATGTTTGTTAATATACTTAACTATAACTGTCAATTTAAACAAGTTTAGAAGATGTAAATGTTTATTCTTTTGATTTATACAAACATAGTTATCAACTAGGGACTGTGTTCACAATGTCACCTCTACTTTTTATTGTGTAGTTCTACATTTTATGTACCACAATTGCTCTCTTCATACATCCTTACTGTTCCTCTCACTACAGTTTTACTTACTTTGCATTGTTACTTGTTTTGATTGTGTGGAGCTTTTCTCCCCAGACTTCCACTGAAAATGGACCTATGTCCAGTTGGAATTTCCCAGTAAAGAAAATAAATAAACAGACCAAAAGTTTATTAAGTTCAGTTTTGTAAAGATTTGTTAGAACTGGGGATGCATAGAGTAGATAGGAGGTGGGTCCTGGCTATTGCAATTTGAGATTTGGTGGCTAGATAACTTTTACAAAGATAAAGGGAACCTAGATTTTTGTGGACTTTAGAGATGGTTATTGATATGCGCTTTGTGAATTCGAGTTGCTGGTCAGTAGTGACTCCTAGGAGTTTAGCCTCAGATACGGGAGTGAGTTGGGTTTTGTTGATGGAGGGTATGGCGAAGGAACGGTTACTAGTCTTAGTAGGATGAAATAGCATTAGTTGTGTTTTCTTGGGATTTATCCTTGTGAACACAGGAGGCTGAGGGGGGGGGGTAGTGAGTTAAGCCATTTGCCAGACTGTGGCAAACCAAAGTAGGGTAGGGTTGTTAATGTTGAGATCAGAGCAGTGGTGTGTGCTGTGGGATGCTGAAAAACCGTTGGGTGTTGAGGAGAGAAGGTTAGAGAAGAGGAGGGGAGAGGAACTGGTAATGAATGCACTCCACAAGGATGGAATGGTGTGTTCATTAATAGGTCTATTAATTAGTTGTTGTTAAGAGTTTGGAGGAGGTGAAATAGTTATTAGCCAGGTCTATGTCCAGGTCTGTTCTTATTTGTTATGGGGGGGGTGTGGTGGTTTTGCTGGGCTGGAGGATGTTGACATGTTGTGGTGCCATGTCTTCCAGTGGTAGGCTTACTATGTACCTAAATGTTTTATAGGGGCTAGTTGGCTGAGGATATTTAGGTCACTCAGAGAGTTTGGGAGAGTGGATGGAGTTCCAGTCGATCTTAATGTTGCCTAACATGATAGTTTATTGAGGTAGGGAGTGGGAGGCCCAGTGAAGTATAGATTCTAGGGTGGTTATGTTATCACCTTGGGGTATGTAGATACCCAGTAAGTTTAGGTCCTTATGTTGGTTTAAGGAGAGTTTTACAAATAGAGTTTCTGCATTGTTGAAGTTGAGGGGTTCTTTTTGTAGGATTGTAAGTTGGTTTTGTGAAGCAGGGCTAAGCCTCCACCTCTTTTATGCAGCTGGTCTACCCTGAAATTGTTATAACCGGATGGGGTAATGGAATTATATTTGATATGTGGTTTAAGCCATGTTTCTGTGATGAGTGTAATGTCAGGGTTATATAAGGAGATGGCAGCATGAAAGTCTTCTATTTTATTCATAATGCTGAGGATGTTTACGTTTAGTATTAATAAGTTGTTGGATTTGTGCTTAGTTGGAATGTGGAAGATGCAATGCTCATTTGTAGGGGTTGTTGGCCCGGAGTTGGGGTGAATATCTCCTCCCAGTAGTAACTGGGTAGTTATGCTGGTAATAATTTTTGTGTGGAGTCTGCATGTCCTCCCCGTGGTTGAATGACGCAAAAGACATGCAGGTAGGTGAGTGCGTGAATGGATGTGCCTTCCTTGAAGGTTGGGCATTGGGCTGGCAACTTGGCACCGTAAAAATCCACTGCCAATCATTAGCGGACCAGAGTTCCGCTGTGGCTACCCCAAATAGGGGAAATGCCAAAAGGCAAGCTGAATGGGTAATGGATGATGTATATGTTAATTAACATATATATCAGTTTCATTGTTTTAGGAAAAAAGGAAATTGAATCAAAGCATTTAAAATATATTAATGCATTTCATGGCTGAAGGTGTGTACAGTCATGTCTGAAAAAAAGAATGGGATAGCATTTCTGAATAATTCTCAAACCAGGAAGGAAAACAAAAACACTTATTTTATGAATATGGTATATATGATCTCTTACTTCTTTTACTGGTGGTTAATAATAAATTGCTGAAATTTTTCATGACCAATACAGCTTATGTGGGTTTACTGTCGTTTGGGAAAGTTTAAGCGTATTTTTGTACTTACTGTATGAATGGCCTTACCTAAATAATGCATAAACTGAAAGAGCAAATCTACTGGCTTTTACTGCCATTTATAATTGCTGATCTTCTATGATTCAGACAAGGTTATTTAGTACTAATAACACTACAGTCCTTCACAGACTCGTACAAAAAGTAGAAAATGGTACAAATCAGTTATTTATTTTGGGGCTATTGAGCAAAGAAACCTCCTGCATGAATGTAAAACTCTGGAATAGGATGTAGACAGCCAACACCATTTAACAGGATCCTTTCCTATTTATTGGATTAACATTTTTAGTAAAATCTCAAAGCTTATTTTTATTTTATTTATTTCTTCAGTCGAGCAAGCTAATGCATATTCAGACTGACGTCTTGCAGTTTCAACTCTGGTTCTCCCCTGGTCTGGGTTGTTAATATCAGAAAATACTATCTATTTTATTCCGCTTGGGCCCCTCAACAAAGGTTACCATGGTAGATTTACTTGTAGAACTAAAACTTTTTGTGAGAAAATTAAACTTGAGTGTAATATACATTAACAGTACAAGTATGCACTGGATGGGTTTATCCAGAAAAAAAAAGTACTATAACCCCCTCTTTACATCCAGTCTTGGGTTTATTTGATAAATTATGTGAAATAGAATTATTGTGCATATTGTAACAATATGAGCAAAAGTTTTCTTTTTTTGTTTTAACTTGACAAAGGAAGAGAGCAATAAAAAGGGGTACGGTAGTATTAATGGGTCAGGCTGATTACATGTGCTGTATGAAATTTATTTTAGCAGATACTGATTTTTACTAGAAAGTCTCCAAGAATGAGATCAACATAGCTTATACAGCTATTGATCAGGCTGCAGAAGATGTTATATTGCAAGTTATTGATTACAAGCTATTTCATTATCTTAAGTTCAGAAAACCTATTATTCTAGAAATTTTTGGAATTCCAGAAGTGCATAAGAACAAATTAAATTTAATCCACCCTTTCAGCTTATTATCACGGCTGCTGTCTCCAAGACTGAGCCTTCAGCCAAGTATATTGACTATAAGTTAAACAACTTTTATGAAGACAGTCCTTAAGGCTTGAAAGACTCCCGACACTTTCTTACAAGTGTTATGACCCAAATTCATTAATGGTTACCTGTGATGTTCAGAATTTATTTAGTTACCCCTTGTGATGTAGGGATAAAATGATTTACAAATGCTCTTAATGGCACAAGGAACTTATAAATTACTGATGTTAGGTTGGTGGAACAATTCCTACAATATGTACTACATTATAATTTTTTTTAATTTCAGGGCAGGTTTAAAATGAGTTGCTATAGGGGCAGCATGTATCCCCATATATGCAAATACTGTATTATGATCATGGGAAAATAATTTGCGTTTTCATCTAAGTATAGCAAACATATTAAAATTATATTTCCCTTTTTTTGGATTACATTTTTATTATTGTTGGGTACTAGTGATTCACAAAATTAATTTAAGTATTTAGAAATACCACTGATTTTCTAGGGTTTATACATCTTTCGTCCAAGGATGACACTAATTACTTAGATGTCACAATATGCAGGGGCAATGTTAATAGGATGTTTTGCTGTACTATCTAGAGGAAACCCACACAATCAAAAACGTACCTATATTTTAATAGTAACCATCCATTATAGCAAAAAAAAAAAAAAAATCTGATAAAAGGTCAAGTGATCAGATTATTAAGACTGGTAAGTGAAGATGATGTATTTAATGGTTTGTTTAATTATGTGAAATGTTCATTGAGACTGGAGTCCCTAGGGTTCTGTACTGGGACCTCTCCTGTTTGGCATCTACTTTTCTAAAATAAAAAAACATACCAAAGATCTCTATCTGACTAACTTTGCAGATGAGAAACAATGATTAAACCCCCAGATGATTTGGCTGTCTTGCAGGAGGGTATGTCCCAAAAACATAACTGCTGCCAAAATCATGGACTGAAACTAAATTCTAAAAACATACATTATTATATCCTTTGGGAATTTATCTACCCTAGGGAACTACCACATTGGCAATACACCCCTAAGATTTGATCTAGTTGTTTCAGATTTGGGAACTTATGTGGACAGTGACCTAATTTTTGACCAACATGTGTTCATTGTTGTAAAAAAAGTCCTTGTACATTGCACAGCTTGTATCAAGACCCAAGTATGTCACTGTTTTCCTTTACAAATTCCTCATTAGGCCAATCATTGAATATAATGCCACCTTTGAGATGCATCGATATGGACACATCCAACAACTGGAACTCTCACAGGGATACCTTATTAAAAGGATCAAAGGCGTAAACAACATGTCTTAAGTGGACTGCCTCAAAGCCCTGTCACTGTGTACAGTATCCTATAGACTGTTAAGAGGTGACCTGTGTCTGGCATACAAGGCATATTCCACCTCAATACTGATGGATTTACTACACATCACTAAGTCAAATGGCATCAGAAATACTTGGTCTAGGGATATAAACCTCCTCTGCAACCTCAACTGAATGATTGTGGAGGGTTAGGTACATCTCTTAGAGAACAATGCAGCCCTGGAACAGATTCTCCATCTACATATAGCAAAGTTTATTCCTGCCCACATTCAAGCACAACTTAGATCTATGTACTAGAAACAGAAAATTTAGGATTGCCCCCTGTACTACTTATGGACACAGGCAGCTACTAAATGCTTTATCCCATGTATGGGTCCCCCAAAATTATATATTGTATGATCATTCTCATTAGCGATAATATATAATTATGACTATGGGATGGATAAAGACAGTCTCTTAGCGAATGGGATATGTTAATTCAAGCACCAAAAGGGAAACTGGCTAGTCTTACAATGACCCACTAAAGCAGCTAAACCAGTACTTACCTATGAACCTGAGACAGAATACCCCACTGATGTAGTATACCATCTAAAAAATAAAATCACACACAGAAGAAATGGGGGGCTTTTTTCCTTGTTAAGATCCACACAATACATAGAGGTAATTAAAGACAGCAAACATTAGGTGGATTTTATAAAGAGATGGTAATACCCAGTTTAAATAACAAAATTTCCATGACTGCATTAGATATTATTAAAAGAGCATGGAAAACACCATTGCCCAAGATGCATATACCAACATAACGTCTGCCTTCACATATAGGAGAGACAACAATATTAAACAGATTTTTTAGGATAACTCATGAACAGTAAATACAAATTATGCCACCAATAAGGAACATAAAATGGCATAATGTAGGGCCCCATAAGTATTGTATATGCATCCAAGAGGGATGATACATAACAATAAGCAGTCAGGACAGGACCCTAAGATCCCCAGGTACTTGTTCTTGTAACACTGTAGGGGTGGTATATTTAGCCAGCTGCCTGTCCAGGGAGACATTTTATGTAGACAAAACAGACAGGTAACTGTGGCAAAGAATTTATCAAGATATGATATTAAAGACAAGGATGACAGAAATGCCTTTTGCAAACATTCTATCCAGTATATTAATTAAAAAAAATTCTATTTTTCTGTCATTAACAACTGTGAAAAGTCTCCTATAGGAGGTAACTGGGAGGACACACTAACCTGAGAACTGCATTGGCTATTGCACTTAACGAAACTAATTCACAGATGTTAAATGAACATATTTATATTAGCACTCAGATTAAGAGCTGCAAAGTTGTAACCCATGTATAATGATATAATATATAACAGCTGTTACATGCCTAGTTAACAGATTTACATTTACACACTTTTAAATGCATACCTTTTAACATACTTACATAGCCCCATGAATTATTATGTTTTTGTGACATTTTTAGCAACAAAGAGGCTTTTAGGTTATATTACTTTTATTTTATATAATGTATTTAAATTAAATGCATTTTTTTGAAATTAAGGCTTATACCTTAAAAAAAGCTTTGAAGGGTATTCACCCAGTGCCAGCTAATTTTATGCCATATGATTCATTCTTTTAAAAAAGGAGGTGGTAAATGCTAACAGGATTAAGTCTTAATGAAAGACGTTGGAGACAAAATTGCTTAACCATATTTTCATTTATAACTATTAAAAGTGATTATTTCCTGCATCTAGGGACTTACTTTACTGGCTTGGATACTTGGCTGTTAAGTGTTAGACATTTTGAAAGCTAGTAAACTACAGACATTAAAAGTGGTCAGGAACAAAGCTAGGAAAAGCAGAAAAGGATAGACAATTAGAATTGGGTAAGAAGGGAAACTGAAATGGCTCAAAAGTGACCATACACTTGTGTTGCTTTGCAGGAACCAACATTTTTATAAATATAGAACAAAATACAGTGGCACCACATATCCTAGTGAGATTGGATCATTTCAATGATACACAAAAACACATTTATATTTTCAGTATACATATATACAATTGTGACTAAACACAGTGTCATTCCTAAGTATGTGTCAACTGGTTACAATCCATCAAGAAACAGCAATAAGGAAACATATGTACTAATTCCAGAATGATCTTTACTCACTAGAGTAACAATAAAGACAATGATTATGTGACTTAAGCCAATATAAATACCCACAATCTCAAACAACATGGAAAATACAAGAGCCAGTTTTACTGGCAAATACATGATGGCCTACCTTTCTGCTATGGACTCTATCTACACATCTGCAGAGAAAATGGTAACACCAAGGCACACACTAAGTTGATGGACATTTTGTTTATGATTTTCAGTTGTCTTAAAAATATTCAAAAAGGCTGAAAGCTAAAGTGCCAATACATGAGCTATCCCCATTAACTTATACTTACATTGCCTGCATGCAAAATTTAGGGTATACAATTTGTAACAAAAGGTGCACAGGGCAGTCCCAAAAAGTAAAGTCTTTAAAGTCGGACTGATAAATTTAAGTTTTAACACAATTTGGGAAAGGTGAATGAAGAATAGTATTTTACAGTTTATAGCTTCACTCCAAAAATGGTCAGTTGGACAGAATCAATAGGCATATGTACACTCTATACATTCCTTACAAATTCCAGCATCCTTCACAGAATGGGGAAGAAAGGTACTTTTGTTTAGCAGCTCATGTGCGAGAAAATGTATCACAGCACAATGTTGTGGTGTATACAAAACACCAGTGCATTAGCTGTTAGTGATTAGTGAATTAGTGACATGACATCAGTTACTAAAACATGCGCAGAATACAAGACCAAAAGGTGATAGCTTTATATACTCTCCATTTTATAGCTGTTGATTCAGGTTTAGGAACATGATCAATTTTAGCCAATTCACTTTTCATTCTTACTTAAATTCAAATTTTTTGGTTCCATTATTTGAATTTGGCAAGCCTTTATTCCTTGCCCACATTTAGTAGTGCACTGCATTCCACAATAAAACAAAATGGGCAACTGTACATTTTATATAAATTTAAAGTTTAGATACACTAGTTTAGGTAATAGACACATTTATATTTGCTATTGTTAATTTTAGGATCTGCTACTCTTCACAGAATGCAGCTTGTTAATAAAGGTTTTGCTGCCATTGTGCAAAATCTTTAAAATCCACTTGTGGTGGATGTGACGATGTGAGGTATTGCCATCTGTGCCAGGAGAATAGGGCAGTGCATATGTAACATATGTTAGCATAGTTAGATGGAATTTTGTAAATAGTTTGGTGTTGTTTGACTATCTCACTGACTTGTACAGATGCTTGTGTTAAAAATGTATCAGCTGTGTTATTATAAGTGATTAAATGAATATGTTTAAACAAATAATTATATTAGGGAAGAGTAGAAGTTTTTAAAATTGTTCTATAATTTTCAAGTATTGAAGCAAATCTTAGCAAAGATGTGAATGTGTAGTGTACCACAGTCAGGTGATCATATGTGATTGTCATACTATAACCAGCACTGAGAGAATGGAACTCTCACAGCAGTTTGTTTTGTTTCTTTTCTTTGGAACCTGATATATAGATCTATGGCAGTTATTGCAGTTCAGTTGTTGAGTTCAGTTAAGTTAGTTTGAAGCTCATCACCTTGCGTTGTGGAAGTAAGCATCTCAGCATCTAATCTTGCTTTGCTGTATTAATTAAGTTAGCTAGGGAACAGTAATTCTTTAGACCATCAGGAAATACAGTGAGATTAGTTTAGTGTTTTTCTGTACCTGGTTGAATCTGCCCAATTGTTTATTTTTATTTCTACTGTGACTGAAACTCTGGTGTTTGTTGTAATAAGACATTTAGTATTCTCATGTTTTCTATTTTGATTATTTATTATTAAATGTTTTATACTTTTCATCCTGGATGGGCTTTTTAGAGAATACTTTTAACATCTCGAGAGTACTTGTGCTTATTTGTGCTTATTTTAGTCATGCCTTGGCCACTCTGAAAAGCCTAGCTGTTTTCGGTACACTCTGCCACGAGCCAACGACTCTAAGGCTCTTACAAGGGTATCCAATTATACAGAGTAAAATCAATACTAATATAAATGGTAGTGTGATTACCTTATTGCCTGGTGAGAGGGGGGCACAGCTAATAAATCTGTGCCAGCCTTTCCCAGGAGTGAATGTGTGTATGTGTATGTGAGAAAATCAAATATCTAGGTGTGGGTGTGTCAGCAACTTGGAACTGGGACACAGTTGTCCAAAGTGAGTCTTGTTTGGGATTTGGAGAGACAGAGTCCAGTCCCAGCTCTGGTGTGTGTTCCCTGCGTGTTCTTGGGGGAAACTGCGCTTGATGCAGAGAGCTGCATCTGAAAATACTGTGTAGATTCATTCCTGTTTTTAATGATGGTCTCTTGCCGGTGAGAATTGAGGCTCCTTCATTACTGGCCTGGGGTAAGGAGAGGTTGTCACAGGGGACATCACCCCATATTACAATTTACTTATATATTGAACTTAGCAGTCACACCAACCAGATGAGATGTCACATTAACCAGCTGAGAGGGGTGAAAGCCACATTCCAAGATGCAGATTCTAATAAAGTTCACTTCACAGAAGCCCCATTCCAGCAAGCACAAACATTCTGTGTTTATGTAAAACAGTTAATCAATGAGAGGCAAAAAAAAAATACTCATCTTCTGTTGAGTTACCTGCCCATACCTGTCTCATTAACCACAAACACAAAAACAAAAAAAAATTAAGCTATTTAGCACCACACAAAAACTTAATAAAATCACCAGTGTCACTACCCTCTGTGGTACACCAATAGAAACAACCAATTCATTCAAATACCTCAGTTTGTGGCTAGACCAGTCACTAACATTCCATACCCTATTAAGAAATCATTGTCAAAAGTTAATTCACTTTTCTACTGAGCTATGAAAATCTCACTCTACCTTTCCAGTCTTGCCAGGGCAGCCACAGGGAAAGCAATCCTTTTTGCCCAACTTGAATATGGAACAAAAACAGTCCACTAAACTCAGAAGCAGGAAGACACACCAAGCTGGAACCAGAAAACTATTGAAGATTTCAAACCAGAATTGTGTTTCAGAAACTAACGTATGTTTCCGAAACAGTAGCGTGTATCAGGATCTTGTGAATACAAGTACCAAAAATGCATAAAGGCAGAAAGGCTTAAAGGCTTTAAAAGTTGTTGGAAAATACCAAAACCAAGTAGTTTCCACACAGGTCTTTTATTCCACAAAAACGAAAAAACGATCCAATATAACCAAGCGCTTTCGCCTGGACAATTCCAGGCTTTCTCAAGATTACTAATCTTGAGAAAGCCTGGAATTGTCCAGGCGAAAGCGCTTGGTTATATTGGATCGTCGCTTTTGTGGAATAAAAGACCTGTGTGGAAACTACTTGGTTTTGGTATTTTCCAACAACTTTTAAAGCCTTTAAGCCTTTCTGCCTTTATGCATTTTTGGTACTTGTATTCACAAGATCCTGATACACGCTACTGTTTCGGAAACATACGTTAGTTTCTGAAACACAATTCTGGTTTGAAATCTTCAATAGTTTTCTGGTTCCAGCTTGGTGTGTCTTCCTGCTTCTGAGTCAACTTGAATATGGACCAGACTTAACAGTCACAGTCTCTAAGAAAACTTCACACTACAGATTTTAATATGTTGCCTCAACACTAACTCACCATCTCATGAGCACCACAGCCTCATCATAAAAATATCAACAATGCTCCAGCGCAACACAGAATAGAACTTCTACTGGTCTTTCCCATCTTTAATCTTCTCCATCCAAACTCATTCCTACCACTCGCTGCAAAATGTTATGACAACACACATAGTACAGCCTGACATGCCTCTCTCTAATAACCTCCCTCACTCTAAATTCCTACAAAGCAGGCTAAACTAAAACAACTACTCTTTCTCCATCACTGATCCTAAGACTGTGAGAATCCTTCTCTACCCCTAAGGGAACTGCAATTTTCCTTCCCCATCTTCAAACTTGAAGTTTAAAAATTCCTCCACAACACCTCAATCAGTACTTGCCACAAAACAAGCCACATTACCTTACGACCTCTCAAACTGTAACCTACATTTCTCTCAACTACTAATATCAGTTAACACCATCTCCCCTGCCTATATTTAGTTATCCCACAGCATTTCCACCATTATGTAAACCTGAAATATAATCAATTAAAATTCTAAAGTGCAATTTTCTCTCATAATTGCTGCCATATCTATTAAATGCCACTGTAAAGATTTTGATACATGTTATTAACTTAATGTTATGTTTTTGACAGGTGAACCTCTATGCCACTTTTTTCTTTGTGAATTATTTCACCAGGGCAGCACCTGCAAATGGTCAGTTGTGATTCACGAGTTACCAAAGTCATCTTCTTCTTTCGGCTGCTCCTGTTAGGTGTCGCCACAGAGGATCATCTGCTTCCATTTCTTCCTGTCCTTTGCATCTTGATCTGTCACACCAACCACCTGCATGTCCTCTCTCACCACATCCATAAACCTTATCTTAGGCCTTCCTCTTTTTCTGTTACCTGGCAGATTCATTCTTAGCATATTTTACCCAATATACTCTGCATCCCTCCTCAGCACATGTCCAAACCAATGTAACCTTGCCTCTCTGGCTTTGTCTCCAAACCTTCCAACCTGGCTGACCCTCTAATATACTTATTCCTAATCCTATCCATCCTCAACACACCCAGTGCAAATCTTAACATCTTTAACTCTGCCACATCCAGCTCTGACTCCTGCCTTTTTGTCAATGCCACTGTCTCCAACCCATATAACATAGCT
Source organism: Protopterus annectens (assembly GCF_019279795.1). Taxonomy (NCBI): domain Eukaryota; kingdom Metazoa; phylum Chordata; order Ceratodontiformes; family Protopteridae; genus Protopterus; species Protopterus annectens. The sequence continues at coordinate 457,102,846 of NC_056749.1, read as the reverse complement.
GGTCTCACTACCCTCTTGTAGACCTTCCCTTTCACTCTTACTGGTATTAGTCTGTCACAAATCATTCCTGACACTCTTCTCCACCCAATCCATCCTGCCTGTACTCTCTTCTTCACCTCTCTTCCACACTCACCATTACTCTAAACTGTTGATCCCAAGTATTTAAACTCATCCACCTTCACCGCCTCTACTCCGTAAATCCTCTCTATTCCTCTATCCTCCCTCTCATTCACACACGTATATTCTGTCTTAGTCCTGCTGACCTTCATTCCACTTCTCTCTAGAGCATATCTCCACCTCTCCAGGGTCTTCTCCACCTGTTCCCTACTCTCAGTACAAATCATAATGTCATCTACAACATCATAATCCATGGGGACTCCTGTCTGATCTCGTCTGTCAACCTGTCCATCACCACTGCAAATAAGAAAGGGCTCAGAGCTAATCCTTCACATAATCCCACCTCCACTTTAAATGCATCCGTCACTCCCACCACAGACCTCATCACTGTCACACTACCCTCATACATATCCTGTACCACTCTTACATACTTCTCTGACACTCCTGACTTCCTCATACAATACCACAACTCCTCTCTAGGCACCATGTCATATGCTTTCTCTAAGTCCACAAATACACAATGCAACTCCTTCTGACCTTCTCTGTATTTCTCCATCAACACTCTCAGAGCAAACATTGCATCTGTAGTGCTCTTTCCTGGCATGAAACCATACTGCTGATCACTAATCGTCACCTCCCTTCTTAACCTAGCTTCCACTACTCTTCCCCATAACGTCATGCTGTGACTGATCAATTTAATCCCTCTGTAGTTACTACAGCTCTGCACATCACCCTTATTCTTAAAAATTGGTACCAAAACACTTTTTCTCCAATACTCAGGCATCCTCACTCTTTCCAAGATTTCATTAAACAATCTAGTTGAAAACATCACTGCCATTTCACCTAAACACCTTCATGCTTCCACAGGTATGTCATCTGGACCAACAGCCTTTCCATTCTTCATCCTCTTCATATCTGTCCTTACTTCCTGCTTGCTAATCCATTGCACTTCTTGATTCGCTATCACCACATCATCCAACCTTCTCTCTCTCTCATTCTCTTCATTCATCAGCCCCTCAAAGTACTCTTTCCATCTGCTCAACACACTCTCCTCACTTGTGAGTATGTTTCCCTCATTATCCTTTATCACCTTTACCTGCTGCACATCTTTCCTAGCTTGGTCCCTCTGTCTAGCCAGTCGGTACAGGTCCTTTTCTCTCTCCTTAGTGTCCAGCCTTTCATACAACTCTTCATACGCCTTAGCCTTCGCCACCTTTCTCTTTGCCATGCACCTCATCTCCTTATACTCCTGCCTACTTTATTCTCTCTGACAATCCCACTTTTTCTTTGCCAACCTCTTTCTCTGTATACTCTCCTGTACTTCCTCATTCCACCACCATGTCTTCTTGTCGTCCTTCCCCTGTCCAGATGTCATACCAAGCATCTTTCTAGCCATCTCCCTTACTAGCGCTGCTGTAGTTACCCAGCTATTTGGTAACTCTTCACTGCCACCCAGTGCATGTATTAACTCTTCCCTGAACTCCACCTCACAATTAACATTTTTCAATTTACACCATTTGATCCTTGGTGCTGACCTCACACTCCTCCTCCTCTTCTTGATCACCAATGTCATCCTACAAACCACCATCCTATGCTGCCTAACTACACTTTCCCCCGCTACCAGTTTACAGTCTCTAATCTCCCTCACACTGTTACCAAAGTATGTAAAAAAAAACAAAACAAAAAAAAAACATAAAAGACATTTTGTGGCTGTGAAAAGATATGGTTAGTGTAATATTTTTATGACTGAATGATTTTATGACAGCAGAAATGTTCATAAGGTGGCTTCTGGGAAGTTTAGGTTGAAAATGTAATACCAGTTAGTTAAAATTCAAAAAATAGACATTTGCAAAATGTCTGCTAAGTGTGCATCATGGTTTGAGGCTCTGAGCTGTTAACAAGCCTTATTGTTTTGTTCCTGCTTTGATTCCCTCAGTCTTCTCATGTACACTGTGTAGCTCTCAAGATGCCCCTGAAACTAGGCACACACATAATTCTTAAATTTCAAGTGCTGGCTTGTAGATTTAGGAATAAATTGTAACTGTGTGATATTTTTGTTCAAAACTCCAGTTAGGAATGTAAACTCATACTGTTTCCAAAGGTGATTGATTAAAGTTGGTTGAAAGTATTTTGTTTCAAAATCCATTAATTACATCTGTAAACCTATCTATATCCTTCTTCTTTTACAGGACCTAAAGAAGTATGCAATGGCTGCATCCATTACGAGCCAACTTTTTTACATGTATAGAAGGCAGAACATGGGATAATTGTATGCTTTAGGTTTTCATTTATGCTTGATGCTTGGCCTCATACTTCTAACAATCTCTTTTTCAGTACTATGTCAGAACACTGCAGTCATTCCCAGGTTGTTCAATATACAGATTCCTTTACAACTCTGTTACCTTTCTCTCTCATAGACGTGATTATGAAACTACAGAACCAATTTGCTTTCCTAAAGACCTGGCAAGATAACAAAGGTGTCTGTTGCAATTAAAGCTACACATTTCTGAGCAAGGTATGTAGATCCACATAATTAGTCATTAAAATCACTGCACAGAATATCACAGAGATGACAGTTAATTCATTTAAAGGTTGTGGTCTTATCTTCAACAGTTTGTGGAAATGGATTGCTCTTGTTCAAAATGCTGTCAGAAGACAAACCAAACATGACAGTGCTTAAAGATTAAATCATTTATGATCACTTCAACTTGTCTGGCAAGAGTCATACTGTGCCTTCTATGTCTGTTATATGCATCTAACGTAACCTGTATTCATATACATAGCCCATAAAGTGGAACAGGTAAAGGCATAGAACAGAGTATCTGTTTCCTTGGAAAGCTACGACATATCATTCCTCAGCTCATAAAAGACATTATAATTTAACACCATTTCTAATTGTTTGCTTAAATGTTTCCACACCAAGAGGATTTGCAGTTGTAGAGTTGCATGACAGACATATTCCAGATCCCAGAAGTGTTCAGTCCTAGTTCCTACATCATCTGAATTTTAACACTTCAGTCTTTGCAAAACTTAGGTTTTTGTTTCATCTGCCTTAGCCAAATTTCCTCTTATCAAGCAGCTATGATTCTAGTAGGCACTTATTCACTGTAACCATAAGCAAGCAATAATGTCTAACAAGGTATGCATTTCTGTATAAATAATGCCCTCCAGGTAGGTTATTTACATAGTAACACACATACCCTGGAGGGCATTATTGTGTTCAGAGAATGGGCTATATGTAGAATTGTTGTGTTTTACTTTTTTTATTATTATATTTTTTAAATATATTTGTATGTAAAATATTTCCTCTCCCTAATGTTTCAAACTTGCTGTAGTATATATAAATAGTGTTGGAGGAAGTATTTTACATCCAAAAATATAAAATTTTCAAAAAATATCCAGATGATATTTACTTCAATTATTTGGTCACTTACTCCTTTAGGAGCAAGGTATGTAGATCCACATAATTAGTCATTAAAATCACTGTACAGAATAATATCACAAAGATGGCAGTTAATTCAATGTGCGGTTTGCAACCAATCATTTGGGATTTAAGTCACTTCATAAAGACATACATTTCAGTTTCAGACTTCATTTCCAACAGAAAATGCATGCTAAAACAAATCCTGTTATTCAAGTAAATTTGTATTATTATAAGAACAATATTTAAAATCTGTTCCTATTTTTGAACGTTTGTGCCCCTTTTATTTTAGGCTTTATTAAGATTTCTTCAGCTAAGAGTTGGGGATATGTGCAAACCTCTTAACTGATGCTGACACGACTCAATTGTTCTTACCCCGCCCTCCCAACATAAACAGAGTTGCGGTTCAGGAAATGCATGCTAACACAAATCCTGTTATTCAACCAACTTTGCAATTTTATAACGGTAATATCTGTTCTTATTTTTGAACCTGTGTGCCCCCTTTAATTTAGACTGTATCTAGATTTCTTGAGCTAAGAGATCAAGATGCATGCAGACCTCTTAACTGCTTTTTGCTTGATCACTCTCACACTTCACAAACATATATACGCGCGCACACACGCTCTTGTTCTCATTCACGCAAACAAGCATACACTCACTCACAAAGACAGAAACATTAACACACATATACAGTCACACACACATATCCACACACACACACACACACACACACCTTTCTTTTTTATGTTTCTTTTACTTTTACACTCGCTAAATAGCAAAAAGCGCTGCTTAGCAAGTATAAAGTAATGTCTTGATCAGTCTTGCTCACACTCATGCGTGCATACACTCACTCACACAAACACATTTCTATTTTTTTTTTAATTTTCTTCTTCTTTTATTTTATAGTCACTAAACAGCAACCACGCTAATTAACTAGTGTAAAATAATGGTGGCCATTAACTTACTTTCAAGTCTGAAGTCCCTGGCAGCTTAATATGCTGCAGTGAAGTAGTGGACTCATTCTTCAGTAGACATTACCTGTAGATTAACACCCCACACACAACCATTCTCCAATTAGTGTACTGATGTAAAGGTTGCCCATTCTCTAACATTTATTAGCAGATGGCCTTTCAAAATACAAAAACTTTATTGGTCAAACTTCAGAATTACAGGACTATTAATTCTTCACAAAGTCCAATAAAAAGTAGAACTGACTACACAGATTCTTCACACATTGAAATCACACAGATGTAAGAATTCCTACTAGCCTCCCCAACATGTCAGTCAACTGCTGGACTGAACTCCTATGGTTACAAATGCCATTCTGACAGTCCTTACAACACCTGAAAAACAGCTGTCAAATGCTGTGATTTGCCAGCTCTATTTGTATCTGTCAACACAGCTTTCAAGTGACAGCTGTCAACATAGTTGTCAAAATATGGCAGTTTAAACACCAAAAAAGTAATAAGTGGTTACAGTACTACCAAGCAGTACATAAATAAACCCTTTCTTTTTCTGAGTAGCTTGTTTCTCTATTGCTGAAAAGTAGAGTGCAAAATGTTATATCTTCACTAACACCATCACCATATCACAGCTCTAGTCAAAAGAAATACAATCCAAAGTAATACGAATTGAGTACAGGTATTTATTACCACCAAACAGCATTAAAGAACAATACAGGATTATCAGCATATAACTCAGGACAGAGTTGCAGTCTGTGTTCTGTTCAGGTACTTAAAAATTTGGCTCATCATCACAAACTCTGCCAAGATGTTAAAAGTATGAGTTCCATCTATTAAACTTCAAAGCAGAACATGATAGATCCAGTCATATAAGTACTTCAATTAATAATGTTGATTTCTAGAACTAGTTTAAAACACTTGGAAAAACAGATGCAGATACATTCATTCACACACACACACACACACACACACACACACACACACACACACACACACACACACACACACACACACACAAAACGTTGATAGCTTTTAAAACAGACAAGTAAAAAAAAATCTATTAGCTGGTGATTTCAGCACTGGCAATGTGTATTCTCCTTTGCTATGAAGTGCAGTGTAAAATGTTACTGATCCACTATGCTGTCCACATGTCCCAAGTCCAGTTATGGAAGTACAAATCTGGGTATAGTATTTACCACTACAGGAAAGCACTAGATTGTCTTTGTCTTATCTATCTTACAAAATGCAGAATGCCATAGTCCCGAAACAGATAGCATGTAAGTAGACATTTATTTTAAAATATTGTAAAAACTAGTACATTGTTAAAAAGTGTAATACAAGATGCCAGAGCTTCTCTCCCACCCCCAGTGCTACAGTTCTAGATATAGTAGTACAGACTGTGTATTTCACAATAGCAATAATAAAAAGAGCACTAAGCCATTATAATGTGATTTGTCTGCTCAAATTACAAGCAGAATATCACATTCCTTATCATATAAATACTATATTATAGATACCATTATCTGACATTAAAGTCCCATACATACAGATTGGTCTATATATGCAGATCTGCAGTTTGATACACATATTAATTACTTAACCATTTCTAAAAGTGCTGGTTCTCACAATACCCCTGGGAATTGCATTCTTTCCCTGTATTTCCATTCTGCTTGGCATTTTTGCTTAAACAACAAGTAAACAGTGCCTTGAGAAACCACTGGAGCCAGAACTTATTTAATGCCTTTATCTTTTGCTATGAAGTCTTGACAATAATTTTTTATATCCCTTATTCATCACAACACTCAGATTTTCTTACCATTTCACTGATGATAAAGTAATCGTCTCATCTTTACATGTATATGAGCCCATGCACAACCCTCTTTTTCCCCATTTTTGCACATGGGGTCAGTTGAACAGTAATCATTTTCATTCATATGGCTGTTTTATTCATAGAATTGCTGCTTGTATTAGCTGTAAGCTTAACACCCTGATATGTACAAATTATGTACTACTCTGCCTGTTTAGCTGCAAGTAACTATTCATATAGTTAAAGAAACACCAAATCCAGAGACTGCAGCTTCCAACAGGCAAAAAAACGACTCAAACTCTTAGATATTTTTAAGCGTTTTCATTCACTTTATTACCGTGAACTTCTTCAGAAAAAATACAAGTGAAACCACCTGTTCCTTTTATAGTGTTCAAGTAATACAGGAAATGATGTAACAAACTTAATGACTTTCAATAATTATAAATGTTTTCTTAAAAACACAAATAAATCTTATTTTGACTAAACCAAAATCTGTAAGTCAATATAAAATAATTTAATATAAAAGTAATATATTATATATATGTTGTACTATCTATCTGTACAATAAAAAACATTTTAGATTTATGACTTCATTTAACCCTGGTGCTTCATCTGCCCCAAACACCAACTGCCAAAAAGCCTCCCTACATTCTAAAATGTTGTTTAAATCTCCCAATAACGTCCCTTTGTCCACACTATCCAAAACAAAAAACTCATACTTTTTGAAGTCAGAACATGAAAGAGCATGTCTGGCCAAAGCATTGTTTTTGTCTTTCTTTCTTATGGCTAAAATGTGTTCATACACCCTACGTTTAAAAATTCTTTTCGTCTTTCCTATGTAATAATTTTTACATGTGACACAGGTTGCCAAATACACCACTAACTCACTATTGCAATTGTAATACTTTTTGGCCCAAAAGGTTTGTTTTAAATGTTCTACTACTGCAAAGGAAGAATTACTCATATATCTACACTGCTTACAGTTAGTGCAACTAAAAGTTCCTTTTTTGTTTGAACAAATTCTATCTGGATTCTTATTGTTACCTGTTCCTGATTCTAACATATACTTAATATCAGTGATTTTTTTATATGTAAACTTAGGTATGTGCCCTAAAATGGAAACCAAATCTTTATTTCCAAGAATAATCTTCCAATTATTTTCAATAATAGATTTAATGCTCCACATTTCTTTAACAATAGGTATTGGAAATGCTGTGAAAAATTCTTGGGTGTACTTTTCTTTGTTCTTATTACAAACTGATGGTACACCTACTGCCAAATCATTTGAGATTAAAATGGGTTTGGCTACCCCTTTTCTTAAAAAGTTCACTTCACTTTCTATTTTTTCCACAAAACCTTGTCCGTACCCTCTATGAAGAAAAAGAGATCTCAAAACTAATAATTCCTCTTTGAAAATCTCATCATCTGAGGTGAGTCTACTTAATCTGATTAGTTGACCCTTAATGACTCCTCTTTTCATGTGAAATGGGTGCATACTATCTTTGTGTAAATACTGGTTAGCAAAATATGGTTTCCTATATATTTTGCTCTTGAATCCTTTGGTGACATCATCAATACTTAATGTCCAATCCAAAAAAGTTATATTTTTTCCAAATCCCCCAGTCTTAAACAACAAATAATCTGTTGTCTGATTTAGATATAAACAAATTCCACAAATTCTTCATACTCACCCTTCCATAAGAAAAACAAATCATCTATGTATCTATGGTACAGACACACTTTACTAAAATTAACATTTGATTTCAGGAATTTAATTTCCCAATTTGCCATGACAATATTAGCAAAAGACGGGGCCACCCTCGCCCCCATGGCTACTCCTGAAGTTTGTTTGTATATGGTATTATTAAACTTGAAAAAATTGTTATCCAATATTAATTCCATTAGGGCACATAACGTGTTTACTTTTGTCCCTGAAAAATCTGTGTGTCCATTTAGATATTCTCTCATGTATTCTATTCCTTGTTCTTGGTCAATAGAAGTATATAGATTCTTTACATCAAGTGTGCCAAAATGTAAGTCCTCACTGAAACTACTGTAGTCCCTCAGTATTTCCAATAAATGCCATGAGTCCCTAATATAAGATTCTGAACTCTGAACTACTGGATTCAACATGCTGTCTAACCAAATAGAAATGCTTTTGGTCTTTGATTGTTTTGCTGAAATGATCGGTCTAAAAGGTGGATTTCTTTCATTACTCTGAATCTTAGGAATACCAAAAAATAAAGCTAATTTTGGATGTTCCTTAAACAAAAAGTCATACTCAACTTTATTCAATTCCCCTTGACAAAACATGTCAAACAAAATTGAGTCCAAATTTTTAAATTTTTGACACACTTGTTCATAGGTCACTTTTTTGTATGTGTTTTCATCATGTAACAATTCATCTACTGATTTTGTGTAATCACAGGTGTTCATGATTACTATTTTACCCCCCTTATCAGCCTTTATTATCCTTATATTAGAATTCGTAATCAAAGATTTTAAGGCCATAAATTCTTCATTTGTCAAATTGTTTTCTACATAAGGACTTTTCAACGTCCTAAATTCACTTTCACAAATTTTTTGAAAAACTTGTAGTGTGTTGAGTAGTGGCGGATTGAAAGTACTAGGGTTACCAAGTGTTATTCTATCTGTCTGATTATGAGTTCCTATGTCATCCATGATATATTTTAGATTTAATTTTCTTAAAAATAATCTAAAATCTATAAGTAGTTTGCCAAGATTCATTCCATTTGTTGGAATGAAACTAAAACCTTTTTTCAAAACACTTTCAATCACAGGAGAAACAAAAAAAATAGACAAATTCAAAATTGTTGGAAGCTGCAGTCTCTGGATTTGGTGTTTATTTCATTATTACAAAGTTTCAAGTGTTTTCTATTCATATAGTTAATTCTCACTCTGCTGTTCCGACTCACTTTAAAGACCTACTAAGGGTCTTTCCTAGCATAAACTGGATTTGTTCATGTACTTGTCCAGGTTAAACCCATTCTGATATAGATTACTGACCTAGCTACTCTTCCTTTCTGCAAATGCTGTATGCAGTTTTCCACTTTCCATTACTTTTTGCCCTTCCCCTCTTTCCCTTATAAAATAAATCATTTTCTGCTTCTTCTAAACCGCCTCCTTCTCTTCCCTGCCTTGCCTCTCTCTCCTGGTTTTCTTCCATCCTCCTTAGCTCTCCTTTATTCAGTCTACTCCCCCATATTCTTCTCTCCACTTACTTCTTATTTCTCTTCATTTTTTTTATTTTCCTCATGTGTGTTCTGCCTCTCTTTCACTTTGCTCCTGCACATAACTTTCACATTGTTGAATTTATGGTTTATTAACTATAGGTTCATAGGTGTTTACTAGGCTAATGACAAGGGCCTTTTTAAGCCTAGCCATGCATTCCAAATCTCTGACAAGTTCTGATACCCTTGATAAGTATAAGCATGGGCCTGGGAGATTTACAGGTTACCTGTGTCCATTAGAGACATAGGTGCCAAACCAGGGATGAATTTCCGGTTTCCCATCCAATTGTCCACGTTGGACTTGAATTGGGTTAGGGAGGAATTCTGCTTCACATGGCTGGAGAGCCTGTTCCATAGATGGAGTAGTCTCTGAGATACATACCCATCTCTTCAACAGGTCCTAGTTATATTGCAGGCAAGGTTTAAGTATTTAGAATGGGTAATTCTGGTACTGTTTGTTTTGTGGATATACAGGAGGTCCATCAGAGTGGTGTTTGACAATGCCCTGTATGGCAGGCATAGATATCCCCTCAAAATATAAAAAAAACACCAAACAAGTGTTAAAATACACCACACTACAAAGCCAGCAAAAAAAGATGCCCCCAATCTTGTATTAAATAGTTTATTCACACTGAATAACACTCTGGCGCCTCGGCACAGCCTTCCTGGAGTTACAAAATATGCCACACCATATATATATATATATATATATATATATATATATATATATATATATATATATATATATACACACACACACACACACACACACATATTCACTTAACTACAATTAATCAAACAATCACCTAATTAATCAGCCATCAATTGAAATAATCATATATACATTTAAAATAAACACTCTCCAGTTGCATTCACTATTTAAACCTGCTGGAGATAATGTATTAAATTTTAAAATATATAAAGTCTCTTTATAAAATAATTTCTTTCTCATTAACACTTCATCTGTTTCTGATATATGTTCCAAAACACAAGCTTTTAACAGTGAAAAGTCACTGCTATGAAAAGTAAAAAAATGTAAAGCTATAGGGCTCATAGCATTATTGTTTTTTATGTCTCTAATATGTTCTTGCAACCATAGCTTGAATATTATTTTAGTCTCCACTATATAAAACAAGTTACAGGGGCAAGATAAAGCATATACCACTGATTTAGTTATACATGAAAAAGCAGAAGTGGAACAGAATTTTACACCATTTATTTTTTCAAAACATTTGGTGATGTTGGAACAAATCAAATACCTTCCACAAAGGTGCCACATTCCAAAACCTGCAAATTTAATTTTTCACCAGGTGAAACAAATCAAATATGTACCACCATGTCTTTGATATTTCTACTTCTCTTGAAAGAGATATTTACCCTTGATAAGTATAAGCATGGGCCTGGTAGATGAACCATTTATAGGCTGGTTACCTGTTTGCATCAGAGACATAGGTACCAAACCAGGGGTGAATTTCAGGTTTCCCATCCAATTGTCCATGTTGCACTTGAATTGGTTTAGGAAGGAACTGTGCTTCACATGGATGGGGAGCCTGTTTCATAGACGGGGTAGTCTCTGGGATACATACCTTTCTCTTCAGCAGGTCCTATTTATATCACAGGCAAGGTTCAAGTCTTTAGAACAGGTAATTCTGGTACTGTTTGTTTTGTGGATATACAGGAGGTCCATCAGAGTGGGGTCTGACAACGCCCTGTATGCCAGGCATAGATCTCCCCTCAAAAGCCTGTAGGAGACAGAATACAGGGATAGGGAATTATTTGATTCAAACAAAACAATTTAATCTTTTTAAGTGCATGGCTTAATTTTCTTGCTTTCTTTTTTACTCCATGTAATTTTACATCCTATTGTGATGTGTATGCCTTTTTCTGTAAAATTTTTAGCTGTCTCTGGAGAATTGCTCCCCAGGCCTCAGTTGAAAACAGATTCTTGCCAAGTCGGACTATCCTGGTAAACAAATGATAAATACATAAATAAATGTGCTGCTCTAGTTCTGTGTTTGAAGTATCATGGTGGTGCTGTTTTAGATTACCTTTCTAAATGTTTGATATGCAAAGGTATACATAACAGGTCATCAGCAGCATGACAGTTAAGAAACTCACCATACCAAACTACGTAACAGGTGACCATTCTCTACCTGACTTGGGAATTGCAAACAATCCTGGAAGAATAAGGAATTGTAGATACTTCAGTCAGTATTAATGACTTCTGTATGATTACTTTCTAGGAACTCAGCCATAAAATTAAATCCCATGCTTCCTGATACACTTCAGAAAATGAAGCAAGTGTAACTAATGCCAGAACTCCTGGATACATACTTTCTGCTTATCACTAGATGAAGGTGACAGGAAGGGAACCAGTGATGGCACAAACCGTTGCCAGCTACTAAAAAACTAGGCAGATACCATGGAACATATTTAATTTCAACAGTAGAATGTAATATATATATATATATATTTTTAAGAAATGCAGCCAAAAAGGGTGTTAAAAAGTATTAAAAAAAGTATTTTAGTGTTGAAATGGGCTAGTATAAAGCTGGATGATCCTATTACTGAATTCACATCTTTCATGCCAAACATTTTCATAAATATCTTCAAAAATCCATCCTTCTTTGTTATACTTTCCCTTCTGGGCCCTCCATTTAATATCATAAGATAGGCATAACAAAGTATAACATAGGGGCAGCAGCCATGTCTATATGCATAATCAGTCTGATCTTCAGAAGAAAGGAACATTTGTGCAAGGCATAGCCTCATCAGCCTAAACGTCTAGGAATTCCTGGATGACAGAAGCATCAGATCCATAAAAAAACACCCATGCAACACGTCTGATGCAAATTATGTAGGACAAAATGACGGTCTCGTTTCACTGGGAATAAAAGCTATTACAACCCTCTCCATCTTAACAGAAGCATATCAGTTATCCCATAGGCCTACTCCAGGTATCTTACATGTATCTGCTTCCATGGTACAGGTTGTGGTTACATATGAGAAACAATGTGCCACAATGCTAACATTCTACAATGTAAGAGATCAAACAGTGGTGTTTGACACAACAGACTATAAATATATGAACTTCGGCAGCCCAACTGGCTAAGAAGAAATGTGCACAATGACTTGAAGGCATCTTGGTGCCCATCTACAAGTTCATTTATAGGTTGGTTGATAAGCATATCTGAATCAGACACTTGGAAATACAAATACTACCATGGCTGGCATATCGGAGAAATTAGTTGGATGTTTTATAGATATTGAAATGAAAAGAAATCTCACTAGTGAGTAAAAGCATCAGGAGTACTAAATAGGTAGTACTTGGTAAGGCACAAAATTACACAAGACAATACAGTAGTATGATGTACAAAAGAAGGCAAGTGGACAGTCAACCAAAACAAAGCATGAAATTTCCAGTGAACTATATAACTTTAGCTATGTTCTTTTCTCTCAGCAGATAGTGTTGACTTGCCATAGGTAAGGTACAACAAGGTAACACAGCCAAACATGGCAAGCTCTAAAAGTGTATATGGCCTCCTGAAGTGATGGCCCAGGTGTATATGTAACCCTTTGGAAGTCGTACATTATTGCACAGGACAGATCACTGGAATATTCTTTGTACAGGTCATTCTGCACAACATAAATGATAGGTAGATAGCTGCAATAGGGCATGCAGAGTATGTAACATCTAGGTCCGGCACACAGGATGGTACTAACCATGATGATACAAAAGATGCAGATCAGTATATACCTTGTGGAACAGCCACTGATAGAAGAGCATGTAAAATAATAGATGGCATGTATAAGTCCTACATATATGTGCCTAGTGTTACTAGATACAGATCTATCATCTAGACATACATTAATATTCAAGTAAGGTATCACAGGGTCTCTTCAAACTATTTCAGTAATATTAGGTATACTAATCAAAATTTAAGCTATGCATGCAATACACTGCATTGAATAATTGGATATCATAAATATGCGCTGCTTATAACCACAAACAAGAGGAGCTATATTCCCACAGCTTGGACATTAAGCATTCTGGATTATAATTACAAACACCAGTATTACAACTTGCAAAGTAGCCATGCTTGCTCTATTGCATGCATGGGAGTATCAAAGTTAATACTGTAGGGGCTTCAGACTACAGCTGTACTGCCATATTTGAAATCCCCTCACACTGCAGACATGCTTCCCACAGTCTTTGTACTAAACTGCAACACTTGAGACTATCATTGCTCAAATTATACAGACCCATCATATACAGCAAGGCTATGGTTTGTAGTACAAAAGATGGCACATGCAAACATTTGCAGCACTGTGGCAAATGCTGTCCATCTCATATTGGCAAGCAATTTTGTTTCTATAACAGGCAGTATGCTGCCAACAAATGAAGTCCTGCTTTTATTAGTTGGTCCTAACAATTTACCTTAGTAAACAAACATACACAGAGTAATGCTGTTTTCACTTACTTTGTGACAGCAAATTTTGTATGCATTTCGACTTTCTCTATGGCGTCATTTAGGAGCTTTGCATATGTAACTTTTTGAAAGAATGCAGATATGTGTAAATACTCTGGTAGAAGTGGAAGAAGCAAAGGTTGTAAGCAGCACCCAGTATATTTTCCTGATAATTAAAGAGATGAATGAATTCTCAAGCTGGCAAGCCCCTTCTCTATACACAGCCTCTTATAGACTCCTCCATCGGAATCTTTGTCATGCCTTTTAAGCTATGAAAGATCATAACTTTGACCACCTATTCCTTCACAGAACAAATTATTCTTCAAATATCAGGTTAAAGGCCCTAAACTTACATATTGGCACAGCAGATTCATATCACAATGTCTCCCCAACCTCTGAAACTAACTTCAGCTGCAAGATGAGTAGCATTCATGTGCAGGCCTTCAAGGTAATCCAGATAATTGGATGGACAGCTTCAACCCCCCCCCAATTTTATCTCAAATTGCCCTCCCTGAAGCTGGTGGGAATTTATGAATATAGCAATTTCCCTTAATAGCACACAGAGATTACAGTCAGTCCGGGGCTGGTTGCTCCCTTGCTTTCCAGGTTCTCAATAAGACTTCCCACTGGCACAGCTATAGGGTCAGATCTCAGCATAGTGGGCAAGCTAAAACCTCCAGCAAACTCTCTGTCCAACCAGTGATTCATGTCCCTGCCCAAGTAGCTGACACACACACACATGCACACACTTTAAAAAGAGTTTATACAATCAGACACTCCTGAGGAAGGCTGGCACAGGTTCTCCAGCTGTGCCCCTTATTGCCCAGACTATACGGTAGTACCAGCTGCCACCACCCACTAATATTTATCAGCTACTCAAAGGCCCTTAAAAGGGTGTCCAATTATTACTGTGCATTATTATTATCTAATTGGTAGTAAGGCCCATGGCTAAAGCTATTGGAGTGGCTTTGTACAATTTTACCAAAGGCATGCAAGTACTCTAAAGAGCATAAATTATCTCTACAAAAACAGCCACAGTTTCAAGGGTTTAAAAATATTTAATAACAAATAGTCAAAACGCAAGACAATATTTTACTACACAGTGCTATTCAAGAGTTCAGGGATCACAGAGAAATACTTAAAATAATTTAGTAGTACAGTTCTGACATCAAAGAATAACACAGTCTAATCTTTCTAGTTTCTAGCTATTTCTAAGAGAAAAACACAAGCCCAAGATAAACTTACATATAGAGCAAGACAGTGCTGATGAGTTGGATGGTCAAGACAAAAAATGCTTAATGCTCTCTGATTCTGTCTGTTTTTAAAATCATATTCCTGGTTCACATTACATCATTCTTCACACTTCCCTGGGTTCAATTTGCATCATACTTCACAATTTCCTGGGTTCCCAGGCTAACATAAACTACATTTACATTATTCACCTCTGGGCAGAAACCAGAGCAATAAAGGATATTTATGCATACAAATTCTGTCCATTACCTCTGGCCTTAAAACAATAGCAAGCATTCCTTCATCTAGACCGGCAAGAGCCATGTTTACATCAAAGGGTCACAACATGCTTTACTTGGTCAGTAGATGCACTGTTGTTACATTTTTTTTTCAGTTCCACATGTAACACTATTTTTTACCATTTAAGACAATAAGCCTGTGGTTTACATTAATATTTACAGATGACAGAATTATCTCCAAAATTCTATCTGGCTAGGCTGGTAGCCTTCAGCTATCTTCACCAAGAAAGAGCAGGGGGGTGTGGGGTGCAAGGAGGCTTGCCCCCCTGATTTAACCATTCAGGTAGTTTTTTTCTTTTTTTTTTTATTACATTTTTGAACTTAAGTTCAGTCATATGGTGTTGACCATATGACTTTCGAACTTTTAAAAGTTCTATTATGTAATTCAGATGTGAGAAGATAGACTGGAAGGTTGTTCTTCGTAATCATGAGTAAAAAAAAGTTTTGGGGGATGGTCCTTTTTTAAATATAAAAAAACAATACTTTGAAAAAAAAAACTTCTTGGAGAATACTGATAATTATTATGCAGATTACAGTAATAAGTAAAATGATATGTTTAAATGTGAGGTATACAAATATTTATTTCAGGGGCTTTTATGCTAAGTTATCCCTTCTGAATTATACTGTTCCAGTAAAAGCACAATATAAGTGTTCTATTTTTGAAGTTTATACTGCAGTGATGGTCGCCTCACAGTAATATGTTGTCCTGTTCGATTCTCAGTTAGAGTGTCTTCTGTGTGGAGACATGCATGAATGGGCATACCTCCTTGAAGGTTGTGTGTCAGAGCTGGCAACTTGGCACATAAAAATCTACTGCCAATCATTATCGGACCGGAGTTCCGCTGTGACGACCCCTAACCGGGAAAAGCCGAAAGACACAACAACAACATTTGGCTTTCACTCATGTAATGGATTTTATGTGGAGATTTTATGGGGGAACCCTACTATTTTTCCAAGATGAAGTTAACAAAGCTCATGACTCAGGGAATATTGTCTCTGCATTTTTCTTGGACCTTTCTAAAGCATTTGATACCATCTCTCACACTATCCTCCTCTCTCAACATGCTAACATAGGACTTTCAAACTCCTCTCTCAATTGGTTTACAAGCTACCTTTCCAACTGGGAACATGCTGTCAAATGGCAAAACTCCATATCCACCTACATTCACAATCCCACTAGTGTCCCACAAGGGTAAATATTAGGACCATTTCTGTTTAACATTTTTATCAATAACCTCCATCAAACTATCCAACAGGAGACCCTAGTTCAATATGTAGATGACTCAACAATAGCGTGCAATGCTGATAACCCAACTCTACTACAGCAGATCACCCAAACTGCATTTTCCACTGTAGAGACCTGGCTTCACAATAATCACCTGTCCCTAAACCCCAATAAAGCCAAACTCATGATTTTCACTCCCAAGAAAACTACACCCTTTGACAAATCCCTTATCAATATTCTATCTCAACTCCACTAAAATTGAATTAGTCACCCATACAAACTGTTAGGGGTAATAATCCATGAAAACCTCAAATTCGATCTCTACGTAACATACATAACAATATTACTAAGACTCACAAAAAACTTGGACTACTCTACAGACATAATGTGTTCCTTTCCCTCCCCACAAAACAAGTACTTGCATCATACCTACTTCCTTCACTAGTTTACAGTGCTCCATTGCTAGCTATCCTCCATTACTCCGTGAAATCCTTACTAGAAACATGCTACAAGATAGCTAAATTCACAACAAACAGTTGCCATTCTACCCACCACTGCACTGCTCTAAGCAAACTACATTGGCTTGAATTCCTCCACTACTTAAACTATCTTCAACTAACTACCACACACAAACTAATTAATAAACCACAAGATTGCCCTGCTCTACAGTCCCTATTCATCCATTACAAACCAAATCAGCCCCTAAGATCTGAAAACTAACACCTTCTTCAAATTTACAAACCCTTATTATCAGCTGGTTAGCTATCATATTTTTGGATCATCGCTAAAACATGGAACAGCATATCCTCATGCATTCAAATACTACAATGTTTTGCCACTTTTAAAACCTCCCTTCACGGGTTCCCTTCAGATGATCGAAGTTTTAAAATTTCATTTCATATGGGCGTCACCATATGATCGAAGTTTGAAAACTTTGAACGTTCTGAATGGAGATCTCCATACAGCGTAGAATGGTAAATTTTTCCTTTTCCTCACTGTAGTGCGATCTTGGAGTTGGTATATTTAAATAGCAGGGGGTGTGGGGAGCAGGGGGGATTGCCCCCCTGAAAAAACATCCAGGAAAATGTTTTTGTTTTGTTTGTTTTCTTTCAGGTGTTCAAACTTTTGAAACTTTGATCATATGGTGTCGGCCATATGAAATTTGAAGTTTTAAAACTTTGATCATCTGAAGTAGATCCCCCTTCACACATATCTTAGCAGAAAAAAGACAGAAAATCCACCCAAGGATGGCCAATCAACTAAATCCACAAGTGTTCCAATTAAAATGTAATCCTTTAATATGAATAAAACTTCGACTTGAAAATAAAATGAAGAATAAAAAAGCTCAAAACTGTATACGATCTGAGGAAGACAACAGTCGAAAGCACTTATCGGATATCTTCAAGGGACAGTTTTGAGCTTTTTTATTCTTCATTTTATTTTCAAGTCAAAGTTTTATTCGTATTAAAGGACTACATTTTAATTGGAACACTTGTGGATTTCATTGACTGGCCATCCTTGGGTGGATTTTCTGTCTTTTTTTCTGCTAATATTGACTGTTTTTGTGACAGAATGATAAAATTACAGGCAACAGGCATAATCAACAAGGATGGCCAAGTATACTTAGTCACAAAGAAAAGTATTGGATTATTCATCTCGGAGCCCTATTTCCACCAGGTCTTAATGACCATTTATGATGAGTATACTCCTTTTATTTATTTATTTATTATTATAAGACTATAGGACTCAGAGACAGTGTTGATTTAGTATTATATATATTAGACTATATATAGCCTTGTTGCTTTATTTTTACCCATGGTTTAATTGTGTATGTTCAGATGGATCATTCACTCATTAGCTAATTTTTTTTGCTATATTAATACATACATTTTATGTTATATACCAAACATTAGATTATTACTAAGGACATCCCAAGAATATGTCTTCATTTATTTTTTGTTTACTGCAGCCTGGTTGCTAACTAATGAATTATTCAGAGGGTATGGACTATACCTTCTTTTGCTATTGGCTGGGTAAAAAATATATAAAGACTACTGGTTTGCTGGTTGAACTAATTCTTTCATTATTTTCTCTCACTGAAGAAGGCAGTAGCCGAAACTAGTTTGAGTCTTGTTATTTGGACATTATTATGTCCTTTTGCAGTATTTCATTATTTTACGAATAAAGTTGTGGAACTACTCATTCTGGCCTCTAGTGTTTCTTGTTGATTGGTTTGGCTGAGCATGCTGTACGTGCGAGGCGTGCTGTTTGGATTTGGTTTGTTGGCTCTCGCTGTTGGCGTTTAGTTCCACTTTCGGTAGGAGAGGACTCCTTCCCTGAAATACTATTTTACTATACCAGCGTTATACCAGGATTACACCAGCAAATTTTGGATTTATATTCTATTGGATCTATTTATTTATTTTTTTGGCTCTCTGGACTTATGGGTGGATCAACGTAGATGTGCGATTGACTGCTTTTCGCGATAAGGAGCAAGTGTTTATGCGGAATTCAGGTACTGAATATTTTATACAAAACAGGCTTCTTTTAGACATTTGGGGTTGTTCATGACTTCTTAAAGTAGGGAGAAACAGTGAATGATTTCTACATATTGACAATTGATTTTGTGGATTACAGTGCTTACGCATTGGAAACACACTGTGGAGGGCCTATGGTTCATCTGGAAGCACGCCATTAATCTCTGTGAAGAACACTATTTGGTCTATCTTTCACCCGAAGTTTGGACTTAAAAAATACTTTATGGACATTTTATGTCGTTCAGCCCGTTGAGGCATGCTCTTTCAGGCATATTGTTTATGAATGTCATTTTGCATATATACAATATTAGGAATGCAGTTTTGGATATTTTTGGTTAACTATTGGGAATGGTCAGGATGTTGATATAATATTGGGCGTACCATCTCTAATTATATTTTAAATATGATTTTGCTCATTTGTCAGTCATTATTTATTTTTTTTATTTTATTTTACATTTGTTGACCGGGCTAGTCTGGCTGGATACATGTCCATTTTCAGCAGAGGCCCGAGGAGAAAAGCTCCACTAATATACTAGTATCTTACAATACACAAAAATATACAAAACGTGTAAGCAAATAAAGGAACAATTATAATGTGGTATAGTACAATGCAGAGGCAGTTTAACATGAAATAACAATAGTGAGGAACCATTATCCTATAAAATTTGCTAGCGTAAGACTGCTAGAAATGAAGAAAAGAGAAAATAGAGACATATGGAGAGTCTATAAATATTATATTATATATATTATATATATATATTATAATATTATATATTATATTATATAAAGACCTGTTAGCTATCCCTGAAAATGATACATTAATGTATCATTTTCAGGGATAGCTAACAGGTCTTTATTTAATAATTTAATATTGTTATTAGGGCATATTAACACATTACAATATTGTGTTTTGAAGGGATTTTTTCAAATTTATAAATTGCAAGTGCTATTTAGATGTTATTATTTTGAACCTACTGTGTTTATCATTCTTGATCATTAATATTGGGTTTTTGACTTCAGATTTATGAACATATAGTAGGGCACTGAGTATGTGATCTTTGAAAATATCACAACAGTGTATCACCTAAGTTCATTTTGATTAAGTGGTGTTATGACTTTTTTACTGAAGGATCACTAATTAATAACACTTTTAATAACAGAATAGAACAACGCTAAGAAAATGCATCCCCAATTGTAGAATGTGTTATAAGTGTTATTGAATGCACAGGTGCCTTATTATTATACTTCTTTTCCCTAAACACTATCATGGAGATAGGAATGTATAGCCATTTTATCCATATATCATATTAGTTCTACCCAACAGCTCTGGTCTGATTTGTCCTATGTATTATCCATAGATACTATTCTACATGTATTGTGTGGAACAGATTGGTCTCTTTTTCTGGCCCTGCCCCTGGTCTTTCCATTGAGATTTACTGAGGAACCCTTTATTTGAACTATTGTGACATTAGGTTTTGGACAACCTATATAAAATTCAGTTACGGATTTGGATAAAATATTGGACAGGTTGTGTGCTGATAGGGAAGATATTGGTGTGTTTGGATTAGACCAAATCCCAAGCAACAACCAAAGTCTACCAAATTGTAATATTTCTGATGGTTGCGATTTGGCGTTTCGAAATTTAGAGAAAGGCCTTAAAGGGCGGAGAGCTAATATATGGCACCTCAGGCTATTTAGGGCCTATTTGCATAAAAATATGGCCCCCAGAGGCCTTCGTATAAAGTTACGACCAATAGTCAGCAGATCTGAACAGAGGCTGACTGATAAATGGGAACAGGCATTGCAGAATGGCTCTTTGATTTTTGTTAAAATCTTAGCCTCTTATTATGAAAGGATCATTGATTTATGTGTATCTGAAGTCAAGGATTTGAGTACTGAGTGTAAAAAATTCCAGTCCAGCACCAATTATCATGACTCAGTTGATAGGTTGTCCAAGGAATTAACCACATATGACAAAATGATAAGGGACAGAAAAGTTAAAAATTTCAACAGGGATGTTATGGACTACAATAAGGGACACCCATTTCAAATACAGAGGACAGTGAGATTTCAGGACTCGGTCCAAGGAACGACCAGGGCAGGACCAGAAAGAGACCAAGGTCCATAATTAAACATAGGGACAAATCTTATACCAGTACATCAGGGGAGGAGTCCTCATATACCGACAGTGAGGGTGGAACAATGGTCAACTCACCATTAAAGAAAAAAATGAATACCAATATCCCTTTAGGAGAGGCAGGAAATATAGAGGGGGGAGGAAACATGCCAATCGAAATAGGAACAGAATCAATGACAGGACTGATTCAATCCTTACTGAAACAGTAACAACGAAGTTCAATAATGTTCTAAATTTATCCGATTCTGTACTGACTGATGACCAATACAAAATACTTAATAAAGGATTGGGCTTTGTACCTAGTTTTTTTCTCTGATCAATATCAAATTGCATTGGATGTGTTGGATTATTGTTGACGACTTAACCTTAAAATATTTTTTTCAGAACAAGATATATCAAATACTCAAAGATCTGCTGGATTTACATTTCAAAAATCTACTTTTCAAGCACCCATGAATAAAAATGTTGCCATTTTTCAACAGGCAGTACTTAAGGATTTACGATTCCCTCATTTGGAATGTCATATTTCACAGGACAATATCAACTCATCTGAGAAGAGGGCACTTACTGAACTTAGGCAAAATCATAACATTGCTATACTCCCAGCTGACAAGGGAGGAGCTGTGGTTATTCTAAATATGGATTATTATGTTCAAGAGGGACTCAGACAATTCTGACTCCAAATGTTATATGTACATGGGTATTGATCCTACACATCGGTTCAAAAAGGAGATTGATGTATTTCTTGACTCAGCAGTGGAAGAAGGTATTATCCCCATCAAAACAGCGCAACACCTTAAAGTTAAGGATCCATCTAAGCAAATTCTGTATCTACTCCCAAAGATACATAAATCCATTACTCATCCTCCAGGTAGGCCCATTGTATCGGGTAGTGGTTCACTCACAGAACCATTATCGGTATTCTTAACCCAACATCTTAAACCTCTCCTGGGACATGTAAGGGCAAGAATACAGGATACAACAGAATTTTTGAAAATTATTGAAGACACACAACTTGAGCCTCAATGGTTGATGTGCACACTTGATGTAAAGTCCTTGTACACGAGCATACCACACTGGGCAGGGTTGCAAGCACTACAACATTGGTTGAACAAGGCTGAACTGTATCCACTGGGATTCAATACATTGCTAATCTGTATGTCAGAGCATGTGCTTAGCAAAAATGTTTTTTATTTTCAAGGGGAGTGCTACTGGCAATTGCAAGGTACGGCCATGGGGGCCTCCTTTGCCCCCATATATGCAGATCTTTTTATGGCCTATCTTGAGGAATGCCTTATTTATAATCCCCTGCATAACATTTATTTGGTGGAAATCGATATCTGGCGGAGATATCTTGATGATTGTTGGCTGGTGTGGCGTGCAGATTCAACATATCTTATTGAATTTGTGGAATATCTTAACAGCAATATATGGGGTATTGAGTTCTCTGTTACTTCTCATACTGATCAAATTGATTTTTTGGATGTCACTGTGTATCAGAATGAGGACCATACCCTAAGTACTAAGATTCATCGCAAATATCCACAATTCAATTCATTACTTCATGCATCTAGTATGCATCCGCGCCACACCATCCGCAATATCCCCAAATCTCAATATTTGAGAATTAAACGGATTAGTTCTTCAAATATCGATTATGAGAATGCTAAAGTAGACCTGAAGAATAGATTCTTGGACAGGGGATATTGCAATTTTGATATTGCATCCGCCAGTGCATGGACAGACAAATAAGATAGGAAAACCTTGCTGGAATACAAGGACCGCACACACAACCCAAAGGACAACACTATTAGGTTCATTACCACCTTTGGTAGGAACCACCAGGTGGTTAGGAATGTTCTGAATGATAATTGGAACATTCTGTTAGCAAATGACTATCTTCGTAGTATCCTGGGTAACAAATGTCAACTATCATATAGGAGAGGGAAAACTTTGGGATCATTATTTTTCACACTACAAACAGAGAGAGAGTGGAGGGGCCAAATACAAACATTTGACTATAATAGGGGATGAACTCTTGGGAACTTTCCCTTGTGGCCACTGCACTTCGTGTAGTCAGGTGAACAAGCTTAAACAATTTCTATACCACAGAAAAAGGACTCCGCAGCAACCCTTGAAGAATTTAATCCACTTGAAATGCAATAAATTCACAGATACAAGATACAAAATGTACAAATGCTGGTCTTCTTATCTCTAGCGCCTCGGCAAAATAGCCTTTACAGAGTAAAAGATTCCTTATACTGACATTCACATCTCTTTATATAGTACTTCAAACCACTCCCAAATCAAATACAATCAATTATTCAATTAAGCCAAGTACTAAGAAATTAAAAACATAAAAGTATAAAAAACTGTCATTTTACTAAAACTACAACCATTAAAGTAAACTTTTCCATGAACAGTCATAATTCAGTCCATTTGGTTTAAGTGTATTAAATTTTAATATGAAATATAATTCTTTTTTCCTTAATACTTGTTTTATGTATTTGTCATTTAAATATTTTGTATTTTCAATACTATCCAACACTGTGACCCTCAGGCCCTCCTTTTTTCCTCCATGATGACTATGAAAATGAGCAGCCAGCGGACTAGTTTCCTTATTATTTATAATGTCTCTGACATGCTCTTTAATTCTACAAGCTAATGTTCTTTTAGTTTCTCCCACATAAAACTTTTTACATGGGCATTCAATTCCATAAACAACTGCTACTGAATTGCAGTTGTATGTTCCCCTAGTGGTAAAAGGAATGCCATTAATTTTATCAAATTGTTGTACAATAAACCTACAAATGGTACATTTACCACATCTTTTAGTTCCCTGATGAATAACTTGTGTATACATCAACATATTTGCCATTTTAAACCGGCTATGTACCAAAAAATCTTGAATATTTCTGCCCCTTTTGTATGAGAAACTATTTTTTCCGAACAAATAATCCACTTCCCTTTTTAATAAATTCCAACTACATGTCACATGTTCCTTAATGTAATCTGTTAATATAGAGAAAGTAGACACAAAGTATACAACATCTTTTGACTCCTGGGGTGTATTCCATGTTCCCCCTTTTTTTTGTTTACCATGATTTTTAACCTTTCTCAAACTTTCCTTAAGATTATATTCCTCATACCCTCTCAATTTAAATTTGTTATAACTTTGTGTATATTCCTCTTCTTTAATAATAGGGTTACTACACAATCTGTTCACCCTATTAAACTCTGTATACGGAATTGCTTTAATAATATGTGCTGGATGATGACTAGTGCCATGCAATACAGAACCAGCTCCTTGAAATTTTCTATGAATTTGATATTGTAACACTTTTTCCTTATGTCCTATTAGTGAAACATCCAAATATTGCACTATCTGCCCATTTTGCAATCCATCAAACTTTATGCCCATAGTATTAACCTATATTTCCTTCAAAAACTTTTGCACTTCTTTTTGTCCACCTATACAAATGAACAACAAATCGTCAATAAAACGATAGTATCTATACACATATTTTTTAAAAAAAGAGTTAGTATATATATATATATTTATTCTCAAAATACCCCATAAATATATTTGCATAACTGGGGGCGAATGCCACCCCCATCGCTGTGCCCTGCTTCTGCTTATATATAGATCCATTAAATTCAAATATGTTGTTATTTAAACATATATCAAATTATTCTAATATATATTTGACTGCATCCGTATCACCCATAAAATGTTTAATAGCTGCCTTTCCATCTTCATGCTTTATGTTAGTGTACAAACTAACCACATCAATTACTATAAAATGCATATTATCTTGCCAGCATATGTCCTTAACTTTAGTTATCAAGTCAAAAACATCCTTAATATAAGAAGGTAGCTTACACACAACTGGCATTAAATACATATGCAGAAACTTTGAAATATTTTCTAAAAAAACATTTGTAGCTGAAACTATCGGGTGTCCTGGTGGAGGAAAGATATTCTTATGTATTTTTGGTATGCAGTAAAAGCATGGCATTCTAGGGGCATTGATGTTAAACTTCTCTTTTATATCTTTATAAGAAAAATACTGTAATCTATAACCTTTCTCAATGACATGCTCATAATTCTTTTGAGCTTCTAAATAATCATTTAACCCCACTTTTTCATACACTTCCTCATTTTTCAAATGTGCATAACACATATCTAAATATTGAACCACATTTAATATCACCAATTTCCCTCCTTTATCGGAAGGTTTAAATATTATATTATTATCCCGGCTCAAAACATTTAAACATTCCCATTCTGCCTTAGAGAGATTATACTCTACCCTTTTTTTATTTCGTTTAAATTTTTCAAATTCTGCTTCCACATTATGGGTTAATGACTTTTGAAAATATCTGATGTTCTCATTACTTTGAGGTGGCATAAAGGCACTTACAATTTTAATTGTGCTAGTATCAAACTCATTATGCTCATTTATGTCTAGTTCTGAATTACAAGAAAATAATTCCTCGTCTGTATTTTTAACTAAAACATCATTACCAACCCCACAATAACTTATAGTAGATTCATTATTCTGGTAATGAAACAAATCCATTAAATATAATTTTTGACTAAAGTGAAACATATCAGCCTTTAACATGTGTACCATCAGGGAACTAAAAGATGTGGTAAATGTACCATTTGTAGGTTTATTGTACAACAATTTGATAAAATTAATGGCATTCCTTTTACCACTAGGGGAACATACAACTGCAATTCAGTAGCAGTTGTTTATGGAATTGAATGCCCATGTAAAAAGTTTTATGTGGGAGAAACTAAAAGAACATTAGCTTGTAGAATTAAAGAGCATGTCAGAGACATTATAAATAATAAGGAAACTAGTCCGCTGGCTGCTCATTTTCATAGTCATCATGGAGGAAAAAAGGAGGGCCTGAGGGTCACAGTGTTGGATAGTATTGAAAATACAAAATATTTAAATGACAAATACATAAAACAAGTATTAAGGAAAAAAGAATTATATTTCATACTAAAATTTAATACACTTAAACCAAATGGACTGAATTATGACTGTTCATGGAAAAGTTTACTTTAATGGTTGTAGTTTTAGTAAAATGACAGTTTTTTATACTTTTATGTTTTTAATTTCTTAGTACTTGGCTTAATTGAATAATTGATTGTATTTGATTTGGGAGTGGTTTGAAGTACTATATAAAGAGATGTGAATGTCAGTATAAGGAATCTTTTACTCTGTAAAGGCTATTTTGCCGAGGCGCTAGAGATAAGAAGACCAGCATTTGTACATTTTGTATCTTGTATCTGTGAATTTATTGCATTTCAAGTGGATTAAATTCTTCAAGGGTTGCTGCGGAGTCCTTTTTCTGTGGTATAGAAAGAACTTTTTTCGTGTGTGCAGAAGCTTAAACAATTTACCAGTACCAACACAAGCAAAGTTTATGATGTTAGGATATCTGGTAATTGCTCAAGCAGCTGGGTTATATACCTGGCAACATGTCAGTGTTCTGCTTTCTATGTGGGCAAAACTTCACGATCACTAAGAATAAGAACAGGGGAACATTGGAGTGACATTCGCAATATGAAATCGACGAATGCTCTTTACCAACATACTATTAAACACCCTACAGCAAAATTCATGTTTACAGTCATTGATAAAATTACAGGCAACAGGCATAATCAACAAGGATGGCCAAGTATACTTAGTCACAAAGAAAAGTATTGGATTATTCACCTCGGAGCCCTATTTCCACCAGGTCTTAATGACCATTTATGATGAGTATACTCCTTTTATTTATTTATTTATTATTCTAAGACTATAGGACTCAGAGACAGTGTTGATTTAGTATTATATATATTAGACTATATATAGCCTTGTTGCTTTATTTTCACCCATGGTTTAATTGTGTATGTTCAGATGGATCATTCACTCATTAGCTAATGTTTTTTTGCTATATTAATACATACATTTTATGTTATATACCAAATATTAGATTATTACTAAGGACATCCCAAGAATATGTCTTCATTTACTTTTTGTTTACTGCAGCCTGGTTGCTAACTAATGAATTATTCAGAGGGTATGGACTATACCTTATTTTGCTATTGGCTGGGTAAAAAATATATATAAAAAAAATAAATAAAATAAAAAATATATAAAGACTACTGATTTGCTGGTTGAACTAATTCTTTCATTATTTTCTCTCACTGAAGAAGGCAGTAGCCGAAACTAGTTTGAGTCTTGTTATTTGGACATTATTATGTCCTTTTGCAGTATTTCATTATTTTACGAATAAAGTCGTGGAACTACTCATGCTGGCCTCTAGTGTTTCTTCTTTTTGTGACAGACCACCTTTAGCGTTTGGGAGTTATTTATTCATTCACACATATCTTCTCTCCAAAAGGATTTGTAACTGTTCTATACCTCAAGCAGGTATCACCTAAATTCACAAGCCTTCCTATTTACTCTTACTATCCTCTTCATACATCTCTTCTGCACTTACTTGTTCACAGTAAAGAGAACCCTGAAATTGGATAGCCTAAACTATTATCTAAATGTGGCCTGAATTCTTATTAGACAGCTTTAACTAATACCTGTGCCTCAATTTGTATTTTTTTTTTACTGTTGTTTAATGATGCTTTCCTTGTGTTTTGCACATTGCACCTTGACTGTTTTATTCTACTTGTGTTTATAATGCATTTTCTATATATGTTTGTACAATGCATCTTGCTTCACTAACTGTCCTATACTATGTATACTCACCTATATTGCATTTGTGGAGCTTTTCTCCTCAGGCCTACATTGAAAATGGGGCTCTTCTTGGTCCAGTGGACTTTCCCCTTAACAAATGCCAATCAATAAATAAATAAATAAATTATAAACAAGTCCACAAGAATTCTAAGTAACAGAATCAGACCTCTCAACCAACTGGGGACATATTTCAACAGAATCAGGGACAAGTCAAGAAAAAATCAGGGACACCTTTAAAATATTAGTGCTATTAACTTGAAACATTGACAAAATCAGAGCATATGAATTAATACACATTTTCTGAAGTAAAATAAGTCTATAACTCTTAATTATTGTCATTATTCATTAAGTGTAATTCACCACCTTTCCTCCAAAAGTCACTAGTTTTAGGAGGGATTAAGAGGGACAGAGCTAAAATTTGAGTCAAAATCAGGGACAGCTGAGAGGTATGAACAGAATTGATTATTATTATGGGTGGATCTGAGGGGGATGCATGTGGCCCTCATCTGAAAGTGTATGCCTCTGAGACCCCCAGTTCCTGAGAATACTAAAAATGCTTGATGCTGGGAATAATCAGACAAATGCTTGATGCTTTCAGCTGAGTGCATGCATTTATACACACAAGTGTAGCCTGCAGGTATGATTGACTCTTTAGCATTCCTTTTGAAGGTTTTTGGTTTGAAGATTAAGCAAAGTGGAGGTGTCCGTTACTATATTATAAGCAGTTGGTTGAGAGAAGGAATTAAGTGTCTTTAGGAAAGTGGTGGTTACCACATTTCAGTTGGTGTTAGTGTGTGTGTGTGTGTGTGTGTGTGTGTGTGTGTGTGTGTGTGTATATGTATGTGCAATGCCCTGGACAGATAAGGGGTTTCTGGTTAAGTGGCCTGCTCAGAGTCACATATGTCAGTAGACAGAATCAAACCCTGTCTCCTTGAGACAGTTCAATAAGAATTTGGAGCCTTAATCCTCTACACCAATTTCCCTTAACTTTTGTTTTTGGTAAATCGGCCATTAGCATTTCATAGTTCTCCTTGTTCAGAAAATACTTTCCATACAACACCTGTTGTAGCTCTGTTTAACTTTTAAGTGAATTAGAGCTGTCTGGCACTTAAATCTCTAAACTGTTAATGAGTTTTTCCTGTAGTCAAAAGTATAGAATTTGAATTCTCCTATCTCTGTTAGCTTAGTGATTGTGAGCAAGTCACTCAGAGAGTACTCCTGGGTCACCCCTCAGAAAGTTCACTTTGTCCAGTGGGTTTACCTGGTTAACAAACATATAAATGTGCCCATTTTGCCTCCACCCAAACAACTTTTGCCCTGTCCAAAATTTTTGAGCAAAGACATTGAAAATGATTTTGGTATGTTCCTTGTAACATTTGTAGATTTCTGCCAAAATATTGTGGATTACAGTCACTAAATAATGTCTGGAATGTGAGTTTCAAACTTTGTAACTTTCAGAAAATGATTGCTAATGGAACATCTAACAATAACAGAAAGATTTACAATCTATTCCCGATCTTTGTCTTTTTATCTCTGATTTTTGAGCTAAAAGGTTGGCTTAGCATGATGTGTTTGCACTGGGATGCGCTGTATGGTTCTCACAGTAGTGAGCTGAAATACATTTCAGATTATTTATGTATTTGCTCATTCATTGTATCCCAGACGTACATTTGAATCTTTGCAGTCACACAGGGGTTGTAATTGATGGTCACATCTCTGTGTGCATGTGTATTGTATCTGTGTGCACCCAGCATCCCAGAGTAGTTATGCTGTAAAGGAAGGAATCAATTGTAGTAAACAGGCTTCATCATATTAGACATGTTCTTTGGGTATGATCCCATGTTACCTTGGTTTGCTCAAGGTTGATAGTGTAGTTATCTGCCTGTGACTCAATGTCACAGCATGAAGTCTGTGAGTTTAATGTTGACTATGAGAGCATTTTTAATTTAACTTGTGTTTTTTGCAGGCACAAGGGTGTGAATGCACTTTGTTGGATTACAATAATTTGATACGTTGGGCAGATGACAAAGCTATAAGCCGTTGACTTGCTTTCTGTAGTGCATCTTTTCTTTCTCTCCACCTTTGTTTGTCTAGTACGAGTATGATCAAGTCATTTTACCATACAGTCCTCCGAGGCTGCTCATGACAAGAGGCACTTGGGTCCAGTAGGCTGTCTGAAGCCATTAAATTCATTAGTTATCTGTCTTTTGAATTCCTGCACCCTTAAGATATCCCCTAAATAGTGCTTCACTATAGTTATTGGACAAGGAATCCCTCTGCATGACTGCTGAAGTTTAAAGGATTGTTAGATGTATTTTCAGTAAATGTGAGTTGAAAGGGAATAGACACTTACTGTTGTTCATGCTGTTTTCAACGAGAGAGTATTTTGCTTTGTTCTTCAAATGGGTGTGTTTTGCTGTAAATTTTTTAATAAAAGTTTTAAATTAAATCCAAATATCTGTGATGATTGTAAAAGTAAAGAAAAGAGCGAGCACACGGACAGGTTTCAGCAGTGTTTTGGGTAACTGGGGAGTGACAATCAAGTAATGGGATACTGGTGTGGGAGGGGGTGGTCCATTGCTCTGCTTGGGACCCCATTTGACCATGATCCAGCTCTGCTCTTATTCCTCAGAAACTACATATGAGTATTTTGCCTCAGATGTATGTTCCATCTTTTGTTTTTTCTGTCTTTCAAACCAGGAAAAGAGGCAAACCAAGAGCACTATCAGGTTAAGTGGTTTACTCTGATTCTTTCTACCTTCATACCCCTGTGCAACATTAACCCTGTACCCCTGACTGCATGAAGCACCTCACTAAAGTTTTAATCCTCTGTGCCAAGTACCAGACCTTTACTTTTGTCCTCCTTTCTTATAAATCACTGAAGATTAAAAAATCACCAACATTTACAGTCACTCAGCAATGCTAATAAGCAGAGTTTCATAGTTTTTATTGTTCAAATGTTTATGCAATAGTTTGCCACTTATCTGCTTCCAGTTCTGTAAAACATGAGTGATGTTTGCCTCACATTTATGGCCTGTTGTTAATTTCTGTTTTCTGGTAAATCACTTAGGATTACTGTCTGTCAATAATGCCAGTTGTTATAGTTTTTATTGTTCAAAGAATGCGCTTCTATGCAACACTCATTGCTCTGTTAACATTTTAAGTGATTTTGAGTTGTCTGGCACGTATGTTAACAAACTGCTTCTAGTCAGTTATATGATTACAGGGATCGAATCCTTTTACTTTCATTTGACTACTTTGAGGAAGTCA
The DNA here is from genome assembly GCF_019279795.1 of Protopterus annectens. Lineage (NCBI taxonomy): Eukaryota > Metazoa > Chordata > Ceratodontiformes > Protopteridae > Protopterus > Protopterus annectens. Next base: position 457,071,369 of record NC_056749.1, on the reverse strand, counting down.
TCTGACTAGACAGTGCTCCTGGCTCACCTCTTACCAGAAAAACATTGCCCCTTGGGTTTCCCTGGTTATCAAATGCATCAATTATTATTGGATGTTTGTCACTTACTCTCTTCAATTATTTTTGGCTTTGTCCAGAATTTTTGAGCAAAGAAACTAAACGGTATTGTTTCTGTTCTTTTAAAATGTTTTGCTTCTCGCACGTTGTTTCAGATTGTGGTCACTAAGTAATCACAGGCATGTAAATTTCAGATGTTGTATCCTTCAAAATGCTTAACAATATAAAGCTTGTTGTTCTATCAGTGTTATAACCTATTGATCCTAAATCCCAAAAAGACCAAACTCCTACTTTTCCTTCCCCGTTCTCTTTCTCATCACAAAACCTCCTTTTTTATTACATCTTCTAACAATACAAATATCCAACCTGACACCCACTCAAAACTCCTAGGGGTCATTATCGATGACAAACTCAAGTTCAACCTACACATACTCCAATGTATAAAAAAAACAAACCAGAAACTAGGTTTGCTATACTGGAACAAAAAATTCCTAACCCCTGAATCTAGACTTACCCTGGGCCAGGCACTCCTCCTCCCCTCCCTCTTATACGCCTCCCCAATTCTTACCAATATGCAGGCCTCCACTCTAGACAAACTGAAACAGAATTACCATAAAACAGCCAGATTCATTACTAACTCCCCATACAACTCACACCACTGCATTTCTTTAAACTCTCTTCAATGGCTTGAACTTCCCCAGTTTCTGCTATCTTATCAATTTCATATGCTACACTCTATTCTTTATAAACCCTCCTTCTGTCCATCTCTATCTTCCTTAGTCTCCATCTACATCCCATCCTGGACCCTCCGTACTTCTAACTAACAATTACTTGATATCTACCACCCAAAAAGGTCAGTAGGTAAACTACTCTACAAACACTCCCTTGCCCATGCTTGGAACAAACTTCATTCAATCTCCCAAACCTCACACTTTAAAAATGAACTAAAAGCTTATTTTCTCAATTCCAGAACCTGCCCTTGCCATGACCCTACCTAGTCTTCCTTTCCTTTATGTACCCTCAAAAGGACCATACTTAGTACCTCATTACACCTCTCTCTCCAGTGTGTCTACTATGCATTTGCACAATTTTATACAAACAAAAAATGTTCATTGTTGACCTATTGAACTATATCAATGTAAAATTGTTACTTAGCTTCTTTTTAATGCAACTTTAATTTTATGCATGTATCCCAACATATGTGAATCGTTTTGATATAACTGCTATTATATCAATATTGTTTAAAATTGTACTTGTTTTAAAATGCATTACTGGAGCTTTTCTCCTCAGGTCTCCACTGAAAATGGGCCACAAGCCCAGTTGGACAAACCCGGTTAACAAATGTCAATAAATAAATCAAAAATAAATAAATAAGGCTAATATTTAATAGTTGCTCCCGATTCTGTTTCTTGTTTCTGATCCTTCAGCTTCGAATTGGTTCTGATAGCAGCAAGTTGAGATACATTTCTGGGCCATTACTTATGAATTTATTCATTCATTTGATCTCGAGAAAATATCTTAAGTGTATAGTCATACAAGTGGCTGTAATTGATGGGTGTGTGCGCACATGTGCATGAGACAAAGAGCAAAGTATTAGCAATATGACAGCTACAATGAAGAAATAACTGAGATGGGAAGACAGAAAATGGTTTGAAAATGAGAATTTGTAAGTAGAGATGCTAACAGAGAATATGAAAGTAATCTGCTTATTTTTTTGTATGAGTAGGGGATCATGGACTTTTTCAACTTACACTTGCATATAATATTTGAAGAGTTGGAGTCTAGAAAAACACAATATAGTATACCTGCTGTATAAATGTTATGTCTTATAAATAGTGCCAAAGTAAAGTTTTATGTTGTAACCAAGTGACTGTTCTGACAAGCAAAGAGAGTCTGGTGAATCAAAGAACTTTTTATATTTATAAAGTCTGCAGTTTTGCACAATGTGACATATTCACTAACAATTAAACAATGTATTCTGCATTTTGAAGACATAAGATTGTCTATGGCAATTGTTGTTGTTGTGTCTTTCGGCTTTTCCTGGTTAGGGGTCGCCACAGTGGAACTCCGGTCCACTAATGACTGGCAGTAGATTTTTACGTGCCGAGTAGCCAGCTCTGACGCACAACCTTCAACAAAGGTACGCCCATTCATGCATGTCTCCCCACAGAAGACACTCTGTGAATTGAACAGGACAACATCTTACTGTGAGGCGACAACGCTACCGCAGCACCACCACCGCAGTTGAGATTGTCTATGGCAGTAGTTTCTTTAATTCTTTTGCTTGCTGGTGTTATGTATGGTATGGTGTTGTATCATTTCATAGTGTATGATATTTATGATGTTCCAAGCCTGAATAGGGTTTGCTTGGCTTGCTAATCTGGGGCCTTGGACTTTTTGCAGCTTGAATTGATTCCCCTGTAAGTCTCTGATGACCGAAGAACTGGATATCTGATAAAACATGTATAAAGTAACATTTAACTATGCTGTGAGCTCCCTAATTGTTCGTAAATGTTTCACATTTTGACCATTTGTTCCACCTTATGAAAGATAGTATAATGTTTCATATTTGGAAGCTGGAAAGTTGAGGATGGCTATAATTTCCTTAATTATCTTGCTTGCTGGCACTATGGATGCTGTGGTAATGTCAGATCATACTAAATTGTCTGAAAATGAAGAAGCTTCCACTTAACAATTTAAGGATGTATACGTGTTTAATTATCTCAGTCATTAAAACTATAATTTTTTCTGCTGAAACGTGTTCATAGACAGTTATAACATTCAAAAAATCATAATATTTAAAATTCTGCGTATCCAAAAATATTAAAATCCTGGAATGTGTTATTGTGACCAGACATAACTGTCCATATTTTTGCAGAAAGTCTGTGACTTTGCTTCAGATGTTTTTGATCGACTGTAATCACAAGTTATTTACAAGAAAATCAGTAATGCCAGTCATTGGAGTTTTATACTTCTTATTGTTGAAAAAATGCACATTTATGCAAAAGATGTTGTTTTATTAACTTTTATGTGAGTTAGAGTAATATTTTAAAATTGCTCTTGATTTTATTACCCACCCCAAATGTTTTTGGTCTTTTTTCAGAATTCTTGACCAAATAAGCTTGAGAGGTGTGGTGCTACCCAAAGCATTCAGAATTAAATTATTTCTACTGGAGTTATTTCAGTAAACAAGAAATAGATCACTATGAAATTCATGTTGCTGCATTTGCTTATCAATGTTGGTTTCCTTGAAAGCGGCTAGAAAACTAACATGCTTGTTTTCAATCTCAGAAGCTCAACAGGTAGCACACTAGCCTTTGGCCAGAAGACTGTGGGCTTTGTCCCCAAAACAGGTGCTTGGATTAATTTTCCAATCCTGATGCTACACCACAGCATAATAGGGGCACTGCACTTTCAGACATGCCATCCTTAGGGTAGGATGTTAAAATGAGGCTGCATCTGCCTGACATGGTGATAGATCAGGTGGATGCAAATGATCCCATAACACTTATCAAAAAGAATGGGAGGGAATTTCCCAGGTGTCCTGGCCACATTCCCACTAGTCACTACGAATGCCGCCTCAGGTCTCCCCAGAAATGAGGCCACTAGCCAAGTTAGACTGATCCAGGCAAGAAAAAATATAAATAAGTAAATAAATTATTGTTTCCACTATTATTTCATTATATATTTGTATTCTGTTTTAATGCATCAAAATTATTAAGTGGGTTAATTAATGATAGAAAAACTATTGCTGCCCCATGCTTCTTTAGATGTGTATCCCGTACCCATAGGGATAGGAGCTCTCTTAATAAACTTAGATTGGGTCTGAAATATACAAGTGATGTAGGCTCTGTTTGCAGCATTATACAGGGGAATACTTACAAGTGACAATAAGACAGCTGAAATAGTTGGGGTTAACCCACCCTTTATGTACAAGAACTGTTTAAATTTGAAGAAACAATTGTGGACAGGGAATTGTAATGTTAAGGCAAGTAGCCAGATACCTGCTAGACTTGGCACATATTGATGCAGACACTGTAGAGCATGTACATCTATTTCACAAGAACAAGTGTTTAAACATCCATGGTTGAGGTATGTTTTCAGCCCTAGATTTTATGCAGATTGTAGTACAGCAAACGTGATTTATTTAGCTACGTGCAAGTCCTGTACGGGGTTCTATATTGGCAAGACCAATAAGAGATTAAAAGACAGAATTTTTAGTCATTTCTATGAGATCAGAACTTGCAATATGAACAATGGGGTAGCTAAACATATTAAAGAAAATGCTGGCCATGAAATTGTCTTTACAGTATTACAAATAGTCCATGTGGGTCACCGGGGGGGGGGGGGGTTGATCTCACTAACTATACTGAAACAGCAGAACTTAAATGGATTTTAAGGTTACAAGCCGATAAACATCCTGGCATTAATGCTTGTGTTTCTTTAAAACCTGTACTGAAAGGGAGGAAATTGGTTTAATGAAGTGATTAATTAATATAGTTAATTGAGTATCTAACTGTTTTTAAACCAAGTTGTGATTCTGTGTTTTTATGATCTGAAGAAGCTTTGGTTTTACAACGTTGAAAGTGCTTATCTGGCCCATGTTTATGAAATAAATACTTTTATTGTGTAAAGCTGTATTCAGTAGGACTATAAGATAAACTCAAGGAAGATGATAGTGTGTTTGCCATAGGCAGGATTCCTGTTGTTTTTCTAAGTTATTTTTCTCTCCACATCTACTGTTCATCAAGCCTCTCCTGCATCCCCCCATCAGTCTTTAGTCCTTTCTTTTTCTCACAAGGAGGATTGCCCAGTGCAAGACCAAGAGCTCACCAAGAGGGTCATCATTCAGGCAGAAAAGTTGTCTGTGCCCTTTCCCATATCCCTTCAGTAATGATGTTTCTAATAAAAACCCTGGTAGCTGATATGAACACCATTATCACTGAATAGTGTTGGTGCACAATTTCCTTGCATGTACATGTTTTCACATTCCAGTGAGGACTACTAACATCAGTTTGCGATCACCAATTTTGATGTCATGTAAACCTTCACATACATGGTAAGGACTAATCAACTAGTCCTGTGTCCATTAGAGACATAGGTGCCAAACAAGTGATGGATTTCCTGTTCCCCATCTAATTATCCAAGTTGCACTTGAATTGGGTTAGGCAGGAACTCAGCTTCACATGGATGGGGAGTCTGTTCCAGAGACAGGGAAGTCTTTGGGATACATATCTGTCTTTTCAGTAGGACCTATTTATATCACAGGCAAGGTTCAAGTCTTTAAAATGAGTAACTCTGGGAATGTTTGCTTTGTCGATATGCTGATCATCCATTAGAGTGGGGTCTGACAATGATCTGTATGCCAAGCATAGATCTCTTGTCAAAAGCCTGTAGGAGACAGAATACAGGGATAGGTCCTTGAGGCAGTTTGCATCGGACGGTACTTCCTCCCCATATTCTTTTAATGAGTAACCTCTGTGGATGTTCTAATTGTTGGATATGCCTGGTTAGGTACATACCAAAGGGGGCAGTGTACTGAACAACAGGTCTAATTAATGCCAAATACAGTGGAACAATGACTTTCTTGGACTTGATTTCCTCACTGCTGTAGACAGGTGATGGTCAAAGGCTAGATTAGTGTGTGTGTGTGTGTGTGTGTGTGTGTGTGTGTGTGTGTGTGTGTGTGTGTGTGTGTGTGTGTGCATCCCTACGTCTCTGACTACTCAGTCAGCTCTAAGGGGTGTGTTGTCAATATGATAGTTATCAGGGATGGATGACTTCCTAAAGGATACTATTATGCATTTATTGGCATTTAGTTTTAGTCCATGGATTCACAAATTCCATCATGGAGACAAAAGTATCAGAAGTGTAAAGATAAAACCTCGTCTAAAACAAAGCTTAGAAAAAAAGCACAAATTGAAATGCTTAGTATTTCAAGCAATGGAGAATTTTTTTATTGCAGTGTGACCATACAATAAAGCTTAGAAGGCGGTCATTGAAAGTGTCCAATCATCATACCAAAATGGAGAATATTACAGGATATGCATCAAACATCATCACTCCAATCTGTGCCAAGACTGTCTATGACTTTTAACTTTCTTTTGACATGCCCAGTTATGCATGCGAGTGTATCATCAGCTATAACTTTGGAATAGTCTAGAGGAATGCAGAATGGAAAATGTATAATGCTTTGACACTATTCATTTTTAGAGATATTAGACTGGAGCTCCTTGGTTGGATATTATAAGATAAGATGTTTCAAAGTTATATGACAGAGAATCAGCAAAAATTATAACAACCCTACCAGCCTCTTTACTTAGGTACATTACAGCTGTCTGGAAGAGTTTCAGAATGTTTTACATGACACACTGCCTAGTTTCTATGTCTAAAGCTTTAATATGTGGATGTAGTCTAGTTTATGTAGCTGGAAGTATATTGGATGTTGTTATGACATAACCACCATTGTATGGGCTTTAATCTCCCCAGGCAAAAGAGTAATTTGGTGCAGTAAATGAAAAAGCAGTGACAAATACACGACAATGGACTTGGTGGTACAGAATCATCTCAACAGTATGGCCTGAAGCCATACTAAAGGCCACTAACAGAGAGATCAAGTTCATGCAGGGCAAAACTTACAAACTCTTTTTCCAAAATTCTAGACAAAGGGAGAAAAATACTCTTGAGTGACACAGCTCCTTTGAGGATAGGATATATATGCATAATTTCTGTATTTTGAAATAAAGTGCTTAATTAAACATCTGCTTAATTAAGGTGGTAAAAATGTTCTATTTTTAAAAGCAATTCATACAAAATGCATCTGTTCAGCAAGTAATGAAATGAACCAGATGCACATGATCCAAGACATTTTACCAAATAAGCAGAATTATGATCAGTTTGACACAAGTATTACTTTATGACCAGTGTTGTTTGAATTTCACTTTACAATCAGTATGCTGTTGATAGACCAGGTGAATAGCAACTTCATTTTCCCAGTGCATTTTGACATCTTCACGATTCGTTTAGTATTCTTTTTGAAACGGATGAGGGTTAGCAAGAATGGCAGTAAATGAATGGAGATGTAAGGGACTGCAAGTGAAAGGAATCACTGACAAGTATATTTTGTGATGACAAGTGTTCCAATGACTATTTGTCCATAGAATTTTATTATTCCTCTGTTTGTTCAATCTTAGGTCATTACTGACAAAAAAAAAGATCCCCAGGAAGGGTATCCATGTAAACATTTGAATGTGGAATGTTCACAAGCACTGCATCCTTAGCAGCCAGAATCGATCTCAGTAATCACTTGTAGGTCTACTGCAGTATTCAACTATATGTAATACTTAAATACCAGAATCAGTCTATTAAAAAAATATTCTTTATCTACCAAAATAACGTCTCGGTGAGTATCTGTACGATTACTAAAAGTATTAATAACTAAGCAATTTATGCACTGGCAACAGACAGAAGTTATGTTCCACTGTATTTTCACTGATCCTATGCCTAGCAGACTGGACTATTACATTTTTCAATGTTCTAAACCAGGTTAATCCTGAGTGAAGAATGTAGCAAGGGCTTTATAAGTTTACTTACATTAATGCCAGAGATGTTTCACTGCAAATGTTCTTATCTGCAAACTGTTTTATAACATGAAGCTACAACATCAATATCAAATGAGATACTACACTAAATTCTATGCACACAGAATAACTGTGAGATGACAATTTAGGGAAGAGTGAAGACTTCATTAAGTTATAGAAAAAATATGTTACCTTACAATCTATAAAAAAGGAAAGAATAAGAAAGGATCATCTGCATAATAATTAAAAAAATCAGCCTAATCAGCAAGGAAAACAGTTACACTGTACTCGTACAAAGATTCAGTTTACGTTTTCTAAAACTGAATCATTGCATATTTAGCATTGCCTTTCAAAAACAAGCAGAGCATAGCATTATTTGAAAATATCAGGCATTTAAAATATTTAGCGAAAAAAATCTTCAAGTGTGAATGCCTGCAGTCCAAATATATGTGAAAACAAGACTTAACTTTTGCTTAGGAGTACAGCAAATGACACAAAATATGTATATTTTTTTCTGCATGTGGATAAGAAATCAACAGGAAACCGTGTTACTGCCCCCATGGGGAGATGATATAAACTAGATGTTCAGTTTAATCATCCATGATGTTCACAGCCAAATTGCAGCCTTGAAATCTTGTCTGTAGTGAATGCTTTCTCCTGCAACAGCTGTGCTCCAATAATAATGTATCAACACATTCATGTTTGTCATGTGACCTATTCTAGTGCCTTGCTCAGCCACGCAAACTACTGCAGAGATTCACTTTTTTTTCTACTGTGCTTCAACCTTTGTTATACGTGGTAGAATAAATGCATTTACAGCTGACTTTTCATATGGAAGTTTAAAGCCATCATCAACCCAACTACATTTCTTGGATTGAATTGATTGGATGAACAGCAATGAGCTACACTTGCGTCTGATTTGCAGTTTCTTAATGAAGTTTATATAATAAACAAATTATGAACCAATGCAAGTCTATGAGAAATGTTTACATACATTACGTGCGGGCGCGCACACACACACACACACACACACACACACACACACACACACACATTTATATAGGTTTTAACAAATAACAGAATTCTCAGAGGGGAAAAAATTACATGGGGACAGCATGGCAACCTCTTAGTGCAAGAAATCTGGACAAAGCTTCAAAAATAGGGACAGATTTTAAATATTGCTCTTATAAACATAGAAATTTGTTAGAATTGCAGAATTTGTGTCAGCATGCATTTTCATAAGGATATGAAATCTGAAAGTCAAACATATGTCACTATTTCGACCTTCACTCATCAGTGGTTTGTAAAAAAAACCCAGATCTTATGAGGAAAAGACCAAAATTATGAGGCAAAAAAATGAACATTCTGTGAAAATCTTGATACGCAGTACAGCAGAAACACGTTTATTAAACTGGAAGGAAAGGTGAGAAATGAGTGAAGATTAAAGTGTAGCAATAGAACAGGGAGAGAGTTCAGTCCAGAATAGAAAAGGATAAATATGCATTGACAAAGAGATGCAAAAAGCATTTTGTCAATGATAAATATTTGCACGCAGTGAGGGTGGGGTGCATCAGCTTATTTATTAATTCTCAGATACCTAATCAGAGTCACATGTGAGTTGGAGCCTTTCTTAGCAGACAGGCATAAAGCGGAAAAACACTCTTTGATGAAATAAAGGTCTACAGCAGGAGAAATGCATGCATGCACCCAGACACACATACATAACATGAGCACACACCTATGGGCAATTTATTTTTATTTTTTTAATTTATGTCTTTATCAGTTCATCCAATGAAATGTCTCTGAGAAGGAGAATAAAATCCAAGACAAGCAATAACAAAATGCAAATAGATACAAGATGACATGCAGACTTTGGATTGATTCCACTCTGAATGCCTTCTATGCAGAGAACCAATAGCTTTGGAGAATCTACAGCAACCACTGCAATAATATGAAGTCCAGATCAAAGACATCTTGTTTGTGTCTTTCGGCTTTTCCCGGTTAGGGGTCACCACAGCGGAACTCCGGTCCGCTAATGATTGGCAGTAGATTTTTATGTACTGGCTTGCCGGGCCTAATGCACAACCTTCAACGAAGGAACACCCATTCACGCATGTCACTACACAGAAGACGCTCTAACTGAGAATCGAATGGGCAACGTCTAATTGGAAAGGGCATAGACATTAGTTCAGTAATTCTCCACTGCATTGCTACTAATTTACTAGCATGTGTGTGTGTGTGGGCTGTGGTAAGAAGCTGATACAGCCACTTATTAATAGGCAAAACAAGTTATTTGCTAACAGACAATTACAGCCCTGGATGATGTAGAGGAAGAATAGGGGAAAGTGAAGTAACCCTGGAAATGGGTCTTTTCATAGGTTCATAGGTTTGTACTAGGCTATCGGCCCTAGGGCTATACAAGCCTAGCCATAACAAATCCCTGGATATTTCTTCCCACAGTATTTACTTCCTTGGACCCCTGTCTAGCAGGGGACTGACGTGACCTCCGGGGTGAATTTCCTATCTCCCATCCAATCATCAAAATTCCTTTTGAAGAGGGCCAAGGAGGTGCTCTGTTTGACATGTATGGGTAGTCTATTCCAGAGTATGGGGAGTCTCTGGGTCAGGAACCTATCCCTCCAGCATGTTTTGTTTATTGTGATGACAAGGTTTAGATCCCTGGGCCATGTGGCTCTGAGGGATTGGGATTTCTTTAAGTGGAGCATGTCCAACAGCTCAGGGTTTGACATGGCCTTGTATGTTAAGCAGAGATCGCCTCCAAGTAGACGATATGCCACAGAGTATAGCTGGAGTTTTTTTAGATGGTCAGCATAGGGCATCTGCTTTAGGCTTGTGATTCTTTTAGAGAGGTATTTCTGCGGCCTTTCCAGCTGTTGCAGATGTCTTGTGAGATACATACCAAACGGGGCATTGTACTCTATAATGGGTCTAATGAGGGATGAGTACAGTGGGACAATGACCTTCTTTTTTCTGGATGAAAAGCTCTTAGTGATGAGGTGTGCTACATAGAGAGATTTCCTGACTGTTGTGGTGATGTGGTTATCGAAGGCGAGACCACTGTCCACCTGTGTCCCTAAGTCTCTCATCACACTTTCAGAGTTTAGTGTACTGCCACCTATATGGTAATTCATGGGTACATGGTTTTTCCCAAAGGGGATAACCATACATTTCTTGGCATTAAGCTTGAGCACATGGCTCTGGCACCAAGGATCTGTTTCTGTAAGGCCCTTTTGTAGAATATCCACATCATTTGGGGATTCAATAATGGCTCCCAGTTTGCAGTCATCTGCAAACTTTGTTAGCCAGAGTCCCTTAGTGTTGGCCTGTACTTCAGAAAAGTAGATGCCAAACAAGAGTGGTCCCAGGACTGAACCCTGAGGGTACACCACCTGTCTGGAGCTGGATTTGGAGTCGGCTACTTTTCCAGTCTGGGTTCTGTCAGTAAGCCAGTTGGCAACCCATCGAGTGATGTAGGGATTTATGCCCAGCTTAGTAAGTTTATTTATGATTACAGAGTGGGGGATAGTGTCGAAGGCCTTGGGAAGGTCCAGATATGCTGTGTGGACTGCCTTACCCTCGTCCACAGCTCTGGAGACTGATTTGAAGAAGTCAGTTAGGTTCAGGAGACAAGATCAGCCCTTCACGAACCCAAACTGAATGTGATCCAGTGTTTGAAGGTTGCTAGTGTCTTTGTTTATAAGTTCTGCGATAATGCATTCCATACCTTGCAGATCAGGCTCATCAGACTGATCGGATGGTAGTTCCCGGGATCCAAGGTGGATCCCCCCTTGTGGAGTGGGATAACTGTAGCTGTGTGCCACTCAGTGGGCATGAAGTCTGATGTGAGTCTATGATTAAACGTGACACTTAGGTGAGGCACCAGTTCATTTTGTAGTTCATGTGGTACACAGCTCAGGATGTCATCTGGTCCCATGGATGCTATATTCTTAGCTTTGGAGAGTGCGGTTTCTACCTGTGTGGCCATGATTACTGGAATTTGGCAATCTTTTGGTATTGCGATGGGCCCTTTAGAGGGTGAGAGGGGGTGAAGTTGGCACTAAATCGATCTGCCAGGATATTGGCAATATCCTTGGGATCAGTATATTTAATGCCATTCTGTTGTAGCTCAGAGCAGATCTGAGCATTGCCATTTAGATTCTTGACATAACTATAGGATGGTATCAAGAAGAAACATGCACGGAAGCAACTGCACGGCTCAATAGGGAATCCAACAAAACAAAAAGCAGGAGCCAGCAGAACATGACCCAATAAAATACTTTTATTGTAACATGTAAAAATTAAAGCAGAGAGTATGCACAAACCGGTTTCGGCTGGTAAACTAGACACAGCCTTCCTCAGTGTTAAACAAGCAACTGCAAAGCTGAAATTAAATACACTGCAAGCAAACATGATTGGATAAATCTAAAGCTTGTCATTTAAACCTGGCGGGAATAGCCCACCTAACTTGATAATCCATTTTTTCTCTTTAGAATTCAATAGTGAATGCCAACCTGTTTTATTCACTTGTTTGCCATGAATAATATCAATAATAGTGAAATGAAAACTAGCTGTGGAGTGTATTTGGTAATGTTTGTATAAAGCATTGTGAATTCTGCCCTTTTTGATATTGCTAAGGTGCTCCGAAATCCTTAATCTTAATGGTCTGGAAGTTTGGCCAATGTAAAATGCACCACATGTACATGTGGCTAAATATACTATCCAATCGGAGCTACAATTAGCAAAAAAATTTATATCATATACAGTGGCAGAATTTCTACTAGTAAATTCTTTTGTTTTGGAAACTTTATTGCAATGAGTGCAATGTCCGCAAGGATAACAACCAACAGGTATACTGCCAGTAATAGTAGTTTGTATTGGTTCTGGGTGAGTGTTAGCATATGCATGTTTATAATGGTTAAATTGACTGCCCAGATTTCTGCCTTTCCTAAAAGAGAAAAGGCACCGTTCAGGAACAATATTAGACAAATCGTTATCATACAATAATAAGTTCCAATGCCTATTGACACTTTGGATAAGGCTGTCCGAATTCCTGCCATAGGTAGTGATAAATCTGATGGGTTGATGAGTGGGTTTTTCCACATTCTTATATACCAGTAGGTCATCCCTATTCATATGGTTAACTTGGTTGATAGCATAAAAAACATGCCCCATTTTATATCCCCTTGATCTAAAATGTCTGGTTAACTCCCTGCTTTCAGCTTGAAAGGAGGACTCATCAGAACAAATGCGTTTGGACCTGATGAATTGAGATTTGGGAATATTTTTAGCAATATGTGGGGGATGAAAACTAGAGGCATGTAGAATAGTATTATATTCAAGATGTTTCCTATGTACAAGGGTTCCCAGAGTATGAAGGTAAACTCCAAACCCCATTTATTGTTGTTAAGATATGTTAGGAATTCAAACAAACCACCAAGGTCCCCCTTCCATACAGCCTAGCAATCATCAAGATAGTGTCTCCAGATATCAAGATGTTTCAAATAGATGTTATTATTGCTATTATATATGAGATCGTTCTCAACATAGGCCATAAAAAGGTCCGCATAAATGGGAGCAAAAGAAGAACCCATGGCTGTACCTTTAGTCTGCCAATAACAAATATCCTGATAGAAGAAGACGTTGTTAGTTAGTACATATGATGCCATGTCCAACAAAAATTCATTGAAGTCTGGGGAATATAAACCAGAACTATTAAGCCAAAAGGCCAAAACATCTATTTGAAACATCTTGATATCTGGAGACGCTATCTTGATGATTGCTGGGCTGTATGGAAGGGGGACCTTGGTGGTTTGTTTGAATTCCTAACATATCTTAACAACAATAAATGGGGTTTGGAGTTTACCTTACATTATGACCATCATCACATTACTTTTCTTGACGTATCTGTTAATAGGTTATTAGATCATACTCTGGGAACCCTTGTACATAGGAAACATCCTGAATATAATACTATTCTACATGCCTCTAGTTTTCATCCCCCACATATTGCTAAAAATATTCCCAAATCTCAATTCATCAGGTCCAAACGCATTTGTTCTGATGAGTCCTCCTTTCAAGCTGAAAGCAGGGAGTTAACCAGACGTTTTAGATCAAGGGGATATAAAATGGGGCATGTTTTTGATGCTATCAACCAAGTTAACCATATGAATAGGGATGACCTACTGGTATATAAGAATGTGGAAAAACCCACTCATCAACCCATCAGATTTACCACTACCTATGGCAGGAATTCGGACAGCCTTATCCAGAGTGTCAATAGGCATTGGAACTTATTATTGTATGATAACGATTTGTCTAATATTGTTCCTGAATGGTGCCTTTTCTCTTTTAGGAAAGGCAGAAATCTGGGCAGTCAATTTAACCATTATAAACATGCATATGCTAACACTCACCCAGAACCAATGCAAACTACTATTACTGGCAGTATACCTGTTGGTTGTTATCCTTGCGGACATTGCACTCATTGCAATAAAGTTTCCAAAACAAAAGAATTTACTAGTAGAAATTCTGCCACTGTATATGATATAAATTTTTTTGCTAATTGTAGCTCCAATTGGATAGTATATTTAGCCACATGTACATGTGGCGCATTTTACATTGGCCAAACTTCCAGACCATTAAGATTAAGGATTTCGGAGCACCTTAGCAATATCAAAAAGGGCAGCATTCACAATGCTTTATACAAACATTACCAAATACACTCCACAGCTAGTTTTCATTTCACTATTATTGATATTATTCATGGCAAACAAGTGAATAAAACAGGTTGGCATTCACTATTGAATTCTAAAGAGAAAAAATGGATTATCAAGTTAGGTGGGCTATTCCCGCCAGGTTTAAATGACAAACTTTAGATTTATCCAATCATGTTTGCTTGCAGTGTATTTAATTTCAGCTTTGCAGTTGCTTGTTTAACACTGAGGAAGGCTGTGTCTAGTTTACCAGCCGAAACCGGTTTGTGCATACTCTCTGCTTTAATTTTTACATGTTACAATAACTATAGGATGCCTTGTGGTTGTCTGTGGAATCTTTGGCAATTTTATTTTCGTAACTAGCTTTGGAGGATTTTATGAGGGATCTCAGCTTCTTACTGAGGCTGGTAAGGGAGTTTTTTGCATCCTGGGATTTTCCTCTTCTGCAACAGTTTCTTCCTTCTGTTGTATAGTTTTGTTTAATGGCAGGGGACCAACCAGATTGGCTTCCTTTTTTTGGAGGAGAGCATCTTGGTTCTATTTGGGATGGCATGATTCATGCATGAGTGGATGTTCTCATACAGTGCCTAACTGTAGGATTCAGCAGTCGAACGTTCAGATTCCGTCTGCATGTATGTCATGAAGTATGTCACTTCCAACTTGAGTAGCATGAAGTTGGCTTTGGAGAAGTTTTTTACAGAGGTTTCCTTACTGGAGGGTGGGGGTGGGATGTGGATGTCAAGGGTGATTTACTTATGGTCACGTTAACGGTTAAACTATTTTTTTATGGTGGTAAACTACAACTGGCATCAGAAAATGATCCATTTAGGCTCGGAATTGGAGACATTCAAGCTCACCCCATTAGAACATTCTATAAATGAATAAACTAAATAAATAAATTATCTATCTACTGTACAATAATTTATACACCTCACTGACCATCACAGCGTATAATAGTATTCCAGAAATTGAAAGAAGACTCAAAACAAAACTGAATGTACATGTAGCTTGGCATTCTATGGTGGCAAGTAAGCATAAAATATTGCATCTCCTTTAGTATGTACCATGACATGTTCATGCATAGTATATTTATTTTATGTATTTATTTAACATTTATTTACTGGGAAAGTCCGACCGGACACCGGTCCTTTTTCAGCAGAGGCCCAGGGAGAAAAGCTTTATGAGTAACAATAGATTTTCATGCACACATTACAATAATCAATAAAGTATAAAGTAAACAAAATGTAGTATATATAAAAACATACAAATTTGTTACATCTTGACAATAAAACCTAGGCTTTGAACATAACTAGTACTATTTGTAGGTATTACTTAAGCCAACATATAAGGTTAAGACAGGTCGGTAGGAACAAAGGATTAAACACCAGGGGAGAAGTTTGATATGTTTTGGGTAAAAACATATACAAGAGGGTTGCATAACTGAAGGTATCTCATATTCATCATTTGAGAAAAGAAGGGCTGAGTACAAGAAATGTATTATACAATGGAGTTGTAAGTGCACCCATGCAGTCTGTGATTTACAGACATATATGCAGATTGTATTACTCATCCACACCTGTATTTTTACAAACAATTATGTTAGTACATACATATTAGATACATTTGTATACAGGCACAGTTCTGTATACAGCTATGTTTTTACTTTCATTTGCATTATTATAACAACATTATAGGTACATTTCTGCAGGTACATATTTATTTTAGCCAATACCTTCAGTTATGCAACCCTCTTATATATGTTTAACATGACCCACAATAGCAACAACAAAAATAATTTAATACTTCCTATAGAACTCTGGCTTTCTCTTCTATACCTGGTCAACTTACTCAGCCAGTTGGTCGGGCCTATGCTTCTGTAGGTCATCATATCTGTGACTAACTGTTGGCTAGAGTGGGTGATGTCTCTTTTTTTCCTTTTTGGAACCTCTTATGCATGCCTCAATCTTTTCCAGGCAAGACTCCCTGAGACGTTAGACCATTAGAAGGATCTCCTTATCTGACTAGCTTAGAGTGCTGCCATTATTAGAAGTGCCAGAACCAGTATAAGCAGGGCTGTTCTTCACAGGTTTGGAATCATCCCACTGGGGTGTGGCATCACATTCATCAACCTCAGTTAATCAGCAGAGGAATTAGACCAGGTATTGTTATTAGTGGTAAGTTTGGTTTAACCAGAAATGTACTGTCACATACATGTTTTCTTAAAGGAATAAATTCAGATTTTATTTCTAGCAATGTCTTTTGGCTTTTCCCGGTTAGGGGTCATTACAGCAGATCACCGGTCCACAGATTGATGGTCAGTGGAGGTTTTCCGGTGCCAAGTTGCTAGCCCGGCGGCCAACCTTCACAAAAGGCCTACACACATGCACCTACCTGCATGTCTTTCAAACTCACTCAGTCACAGGGAGGACATACAGACTGCACACAGAAGGAACTTCAGCCGAGAATCGAACTGAAGAATCTCTTGCTGTGAGGTGACAATGCTAACCTATGGTGCATAAAAATAGTATGCAATCATAATTTTTCTTTTGCAATATTTATAATAGCTACTGTTGCAGTACATTGACTTTGTTACCTTTTTTGAAGTATTACACCTGAATGTCATTTGTTTCTGCACTGGAGCAGCAGGAATATATATATATATATTTTGGGGATGGAGTGCATAAGTGCATATTCCTATTTGTGTGGTTACCAACGTTTATTAAACATTGTGTAGTTTGAAGTGAGAAAGTGTGCTAGATGATTTTTTTGGGGCATAGACTGCATGTTATGGTTGTGCAAACTGTCAAACATATGACTCTATTTTGTTTTGTGAACATATTAAGTTTTGAACTTATCTGAGGCCATCTACACATTTCTGCAACATGCTGGGGACTGCTGTGGACTGCTGCAGACTCTGCCACTGTCCACAGCACATTCACTTGTGCCCAAGGCTGTATTCATGAGCATCCAAAAGCAGCTTATATGCATAAATGACCCTACAAGTATATGTATTAGTGAGATTCATAAATTAAAATATAAAATAGCCTAGTTTGCACACAAAACATGTAAATGGACCTGAATTTACATGAAATAGTTGAACTCTGCCATATTAAGTTGTGGTACTTGAATTAGGTGGCAAATATCTTAGGAAACTGCAGATATTAAAGTAAGAAAAAATAATAAAAACATTAAAATTAGTATGAAACACTTCAAGGTAAATCACTAATTTTTACATAATTTTAAAGTGTTTATTTTACTCATATGATGGGCATATTATCATGTATTTAATGAATAGTGTAAAGTTGTCATTTGTAAGCAGAAATTCATTACAACAGCAGCAGTGAGAAATGATTAGTCCTCACCAATAAAATTATTTACTTTGGTGTCATGCAGTGTTTGTGTATATGTGTGTATGTTAATTTTGAAGTACTGAAGTAGTAAGGAGGTGGTGTTGGCTGAAGATACTTGTCCTTACATGAATATTACCAAATGTTACTGAAGTATGAAAAATGATGGTCTTATAAAATATATGAAAAAGGTAGGGGCTAGGGGAGGAATTAATCTGTTCAAAAAGTGATTGCTTTACTGTTGTGAATGATACTGCCAACATTGGCATAGCACAGCCTGATTTTGTTACAGTGAGATTTTGAATGCATATAGATAATTATGAGGTTTGTGTAACTTTTTTTTTTAAGAGAAGAGAAGGCATATATGGCCATTACTGTGTTGTTCAACTGTTGATTATATCAAACGTTTTTGTGTATCACTGAGGCCTTTTTTTCATGTGCAATAGCAATGCAAAACAAGGGATTGGGATAGAGAAAGGACAACTTCAGCGATGAGGAAAATCGCATCTTCATGGTACTCATTAGGACATATAAGAAACATCTGTTTAGTAAAAGGGTGGCCCAAACAAGTTAATATAACAAAAGGCTGGACTCAAATTGTCCTAGTCAGTAATGCAGGGCACAGAAGAAACCACACATTAATACAATGCAAGAAGACGAGAAATTATATGGTAGAACATGCTAGAAGCAAGGTGAGACAGAATACAATTGCCTGTACCAGTACTTGAGAGGCTGCCAACAATTCTGCCATTATCACCAGATGAGGAATACCTCCCTCTCCCTCCCTGGGAATGACTATGACACAGAAGATAAGGGCACTGGAATAATCAGAGGTGGTGTGGACACTGGCTATTACCAATATCTGCAGCAACAACATACTACTGCTCAAGAAAGTTGGTTTAAAACCAGTGACATATACTTATTTACAAAATTAAATGAAACAAGGAATGATTACAGTAAACCCATGACAATCACTATTAATAAGTAAATCTACATCTGCACAGAATGGCAATGAAGACAATTTTGCATGGTAAATGTTCCCTACACCTCCTTAATAAGCAAACAATAGTGTGTTTATTAGTAATATTTTCAAATAATTTCTTACAGTCAGCAGCAGAAACAAGCAGCCTATACTGATAAATCTGGAGGATATAAACAACACAATGGCTGTTGAAAATGATGGTGGTGATGATGATGATAAAGTTATATTTATGAGGATAGTGGCACACAGTCCCCCAGTTTAATATCATTATCTGTCATCCCACATATTACTATATCTGTAGGATATGACAGTGCATTAGAGAGTCAAGTACATGCGGACATTACACTCATAACTGTGCAGGAAGAAAACCCATACATTTCTACACCAGTATATCCAAACCCAAATTAATGATTTCAGGATAATGGCAGACATTGAGAGGTAATGTCCATGGTGACATGTTTACAAAGGGGATCCATGTGTAGGAAACATGGAAAAGATTGGCTGCCCAGCAGCAAATGTGTTGTTACATTGCTATGACTCAGAGCACTGCTAGAGGGAGTCAGCAGGAAACAGTGTCTTCCAGGGAATATGCAAGGACTTCTGTAACTACTTGAAAATAGTAGAGAGTACGGACAATGTCACAATCACACTGATGCATAGTATGGTGCTACACCACACATCAGTGGTCATCTCCATTCATACACTATTTAGGACTTGCCAAACTCAAACAGGAGTCAGTCTTGGAAGGAAAATTGAATGGGTTACAGTATAGACACACAAGGGCAGATGAAATGAGACTACAAGTGCTTTTCAAGGAAGTACTGTAATTAGCTGGGGGGAACAATAACAACAGATTTCATAGAGGCCATGTCAGCATTCATCTACATGTAGCAGAACCTCTATTTCCAGGTCCAGATCATGATGCCACAGCACTGTCAAATCTGTCTGCAGGATCTCCTGCATCAAGGAGGACACAGCATTGGACCAACTCATCATCCAGCTGTCTTGACAGTCCCTTTTCAAAATCACTTCCCCCATCACCTAGCCTGTATTTAGGAGTTGTGTTTCACACATGTCTTTGACCTACTGTGATTCAAGTATGACATTTCTGTTACTTACAATTTCACATAAACACAGGCTGATATTTAACTTGAAAGGAATAAATTATTCCAAAAAAGTGTGTTTGTAGGCTGATGACATTTTGCACCTTTCCCCCACCCTAGCTACTCTACTGCATTACAAGAATAAAATACATAAAGTTGTAAAGGGTTGGGGGTGTACAATCAGCTGATCCAGATTTCATTTTAATACAATACCTTCACTGGTGGTCAAACCTGAGTGCTACAGTAGCTGTGTGTGTGGTTTAAATTGTAGCAGCTATTTCTGCACTGAGCAGGCAGAGTATAAACTGTAGCGAACAATTTACTACAGTTTAAAAGAAAAAAAAACATTTTATGTCGGTATGACATAATATAAAATTGCAGTCTAACACCAATGCTTTTTACATTACTATTCTTACAGCTAGCAGTTATCTTCAGCTTTGAAGTAGTAATACGCAAAATTCATGAAGCACACAGTAATGAGAAAATTAGAGATTAAATGAGTATCTTGCCAAGTAAAACACTGCTGCCACTTTACCCTAATCACTGCACAAACACATTTTTTTTGTCTCTGAAGTCAGAAATTTTTGGATATGACAAAATAAAATATTCTGATGTGTAGTACCGAAACTGAAACTTAGAAAGTATTGTACAATATTAAAAATGGTATGATACATTTTCATTATAATGCATGGTAAGAACTCTGTTAACTATGTTAAATACTGAATTAACATTTTTACTAATTATTCCACCTGACATTCAATACATGCATACAACTTAATAGAATGCATCGTGCAACACAGTTAACGGTCATTATTCCTTATATGATGCCTCTCACATTAATGAACAGCAGTTAGTAAACACTCAGTCACAGTGTTTACAAACAATGAGTAACTGCTCTGAAAAAAAATTAAGATGAGAGAAAATGTCAGAACAACAGTGACAGCAAGCTAATCACTACAGAGCATAACCCACAGATATCACTCCATGTATCAATTATACTTTATAAGAAAGGAAACACTAAACTGAAGGTCATAGTCCATAATTCTAGATGAGATGCCACCTCTATCTGCGGAGCCATATGCCGTGTATGAGTCAGTTGCATGGGGTCCCTTACTACTGATGCTGGCTGGTCATCATTAATCATATTGGGACTGTAACTGGCAGCTCCAGTAACACCATGTGTCACTTCAACAGCAGACTACTGCATATTGCATTTCATACAACATGCATATACATTGAACATCCTGTATGCAGTAGCCGTATTCTAATGAAGGGCACCTCCAGACTCAATCAGGCATCTGAAATCACTCTTCGACAATTTGGGCCTGGGACAGGGACATGTGTAGGTGTCTATACAGCTTCACTTGTATTTAACTCTGGTGTCAAGAGGCAGAAAAAAAACAAAGAAAAATGGTTCATTATTCATCAATATATTTTACTGTTATTAACTGTTTACAATAGAAAAAAGAAAAAAATTCCACTTACCAACACAATGACCACTGGGCATCCTACCATGCAGGAACAGGTGGTAGAATGAGCTAACTGGACACACATGGATGCACTGCCTGGATGCTGGGCAGAGATGTTGGTGATGCATCCTCATGCATCAAACATTACCTTGCAATTGATGGAGTGGTAGCACCACCTATTTTGGTACTGATCCCCCCATGGACCAGAAAGGACCCCAATTGCCACATTTGGGCAATCTGTTGTACTTAGTACCTCAGAGAATTATGCCAACCCATAAAAGGTACACACAGTCCTGGCTCGGTCCTGAGGTGTTACTGGGAAATAAATGTACTGATCCACGTGTCAAGACTACATCCAAGAACTGCTGCAGTATCCTCAAGGCAGAAGTCTGGGAGATACCCAGTGTGCCCCCAGTCTGTCTCTGGAAGTTCCACGTGGCAAGTATAGCGAGGGCTGTACATACCATAGTATATACTGGGATAGGACTTGCACACATATTCCTCAAGTATCTCGATGAGTGTCATACATAGTCACTAAGACCCTTATAATATCCATGTCCACCCTAAACCTATCGTGGATCTCCTGATTATCAAAGTTATAGTGAGTTATTCTCTGCCAAAATCTCCACCTTTTTGGCCAGCAAGTACCACTGAGTGCAATCACTTTTGGCACAGCCAAGACAAGCAGAAAGTGATATCATTTTCATGGATTGCAAAGTAGATAGGATTGGTGAGATTCCACTTTATAAATTTTATCAGCAGACAGAGCAGAAAAGTGGGAAATTCCACCATGAATTCCCAATAGGAAAGAGAATGCTGCATTATCTACAGCTTATCTTACATCGTTATGACTTGATTGGCTTAGGCTTTATAGTGGCCTCTATCAATCACTTCTTAGATGCGCTTTTGCAGACAGTGTGAATATCCTTAACACATCCGCATAATGACTATGAATAGCATCCTTAGTTTATTACCTATGTTTATCACATCAATGTGATTAAAAAGTTTGAAAATGTATCTTTTAGCTGTTCAATGAAATGTCTCTCATATTTATGACTCCGGATACAGGTATTTCTATCAACTAAAAATCCATGACAAAACTGGTACTGTCAGAGAGAATGAGAGTTAAAATCACATAGTTTGAGATGCAGACAAAGACACATAAGCAAAGCCCTAAGTTACACACACACACACACACACACAAATGACAAATACATGTGCTTCTCTGTCATAAAAATGAAAATGATTTTGTGTATTTTTTAGCTAGTAGTAAAGAATGAAACATGTCTTTACTTGAAATTCAATAAAGTTGTTTTAAAAAAAGAAAATTATTAACATAAGATATTCACATATATTCTGGTTGAATATATAAAACTAACAAGATCAGATAAACATCAGTAAACTATTTACAAATATGTTCACAAATGTATTAAATAAAGTTAATATATATCAAGAGATTGAGAGATTATTTTCCTATCAATTCATATAACTTATTCCACATATTATATTTAGAAGTATTCCTAATAGATCTATTCTTAATGGTCAAGGGTTCCAAATTACAAACTTCAGTAAGAACGGATTTAAATTCTTGAACAGAGGGAGCAGTATCCGATTTCCAATTACTTATGATTTTCCTGACAACAGTCAATATAAACCAAATCAAAGGGTATTTATTTTTTTAATGCAGTCGTGTACTGGTGTATTAAATAATATCATAGATTTGTAAAGAAGAATGAAACATGTTTCTGAAGCAAATTAGATAATAAAGGATAGGCACTATTTAGTGTTACAAGTGCATTTTTTCCACCATGGTTTATTTCAAGCCCTCCACAAAAATGCTCTTATCAGTAACATTACCCTGAGGTTTTATAGTAATGTAACATTCTCGTTTTTTTCACAGTCTTCATTTATACCAATAAACTGCTGGAACAGCTGCCTGAAGAAAACATCTTGCTGACATTGAACTTTGACCTTGACTTCAGAAGTATGGAATAGGTATGTCAGTACAAAATAGCCTTCAAGGATCAGTGCAATTATACTCACCCCAGTCTTGCTTGATTAAATGATTAAATCTGTCACTGCTGTCAGAGTTAATCCCTTGCTTTTGTTACCAGTGTAATTTCTCCATTTTGTGCTAAATGAAGCAACTAACTTCTTGAGAAACAGCCTTTCACCTTTGGTCACACATCTGAAATTTTGTGTAGGTGGAAAAGCCTTCTGGCACAGCAGACACAGACCTTTCAAGGAAAGGCTGACATTTACAACAAAGTCTTCATCTTATCGATTCATTTCCCATTGATGTAGTCTGCTGACTGTGAATGAAACATGAATACAAGAACTTACAGATCTTCAAGAAAGAAAAACACATACAACACTGACAGAATTATACTGCTCTGCTTACCCCTCATTTCTCTTAAATGGTCTCATCCTTGTTAACACATACCTTTGTCTTCAGGGAGAAAATGAAGTGGAGGAATATCGTTTCAGAGAAGCTGCAATGTTTCTGCATATGATGACAGATTTTTTTTTTTACCTTTCTCTATTTGTGGATATGATGTGTTTTATCTCTCTGTTTGGTGGGTGTAAATGGAATTCCATGCTTGAAATCTGAAGGCACGGTGATGGAAAATAACAAAACTAAGACAGCGATACTGCTCTAAATGTAGTCACAGAAGTTACAGAAAAAGGAGAAATAAGAAAGTGACATGATCTTGGAATTCTGCAATGACAAAAAAATTAGGCAATGAATAACTTAACACGGGCAGAGTAAGCATTACAAGCCGACAAAAAGTAAAATTCAGATTAAGAAACAAAAGTTAAATGCCAAGGAATATTTGTGCATACAAATAGAAATGGAAGCATGAAACCAGCTGTGACCTCAAATTCTGAAATGTTACTGGTATATAAAACTACTTTTTCTCATATATCCGTTGAACATATTCATCTCACAGCTGATGCTTTGAAAAATCAGTAATGAAAATTAGCATGTTACTGGTAAAAGATACTATGATGGACAGACTAAAAATCTGAAGTATTCTAGATTTTTTGGTATTTATTTTTCCTTCTTGCCTACCATCTATCAGACCTCTGTAATTAGTCTTACCACATTCATTTGGTATACAGCAGGGGCCCTTCTGCTGAATGAATTGAGAGCTACTGATTTATTTGACATTTGTTAACTGGGCTAGTGAACTGATCAGTGGACTGCTTTCAGACATGATTTGGGTTGAGATACTTTAAAAAATGAAAAGCAATGTAGGTACATGAAAATTCACAGGAAAGGAACTACATTAGTATATACATTACAGAGAGCAGAGACAAGGGCAGAGTTGTATAGCTCTTTGAAGAACTGTACAAAAATGATGCAGATACAAAGAAATTGATATAACAAATGACATACAATAGCAAATACATAGCAAAAATAAGAATAGAATTATACATTTTCATAAATGATTTATGTCAACTTATTAAATAACTTGACTCACATTGTATCACTGAAAGTAAGAGGCCAAGCTTGCAAGTATGTGGTAGAACATAAAAGTAAGAATGACGAAAACCCAGAGGAAATGTAACAGAAGTTATGAGTCAGGGGTGTAAAGTATACAAGCTAAGTGCAATGGTTTAGAGGCCCCTTAGGAATTAGTGTATGTATATAAATAGGATCAGGTAACTACTTGGGGAGTTAATTTCGAATTGCTGACTGGTTAATAAAGTGGTAGGTTTTACTGTGATTATCAAAGCATGGCATTGATAAGTCATTAAGATGCTCTGAAAGATTTCTGGACAATTAGTCATATGAAGTGGCTTCTGGTTTTGTGAGGAAGCTGCAAGAGAGTATGTGTTCTGATAAGAAGACTGCCATCTGAATTTCTGAGAGAGTAGAAAAACAATAATGAAATGTAAACAGCCTCAAAGCACACAGGAAACAAAAAGGCAGAGAAGCACAGCTCTACTTGGCAGAATAAACGTTTAATTGATTCGTGCTTTCATTTCTTGCCAACATCATCATGATCCAATGGGAAAAGAACTACTTATTCAACTCTGATTTTTTTGGATCATGTACTTTTTATACAAGCTTTTTAGATGACATCTTTATTTTATGGGATGGCTAGAAGAATAACATCCCGCACTTTTTGCCACACATTAATCAAACCACCCGTTTCTTACAGTTTACACATGAATAGCATGATATTAGTAGTGTGTACCTGGACAACATTTGCCCATTTTAGGTACCACTGTGAACAATTCGAAGACTGTGACAAATGTAATGCGTACTGAGGTTGGTAAGAACAAAAATAGAAATTTAAAAAATTCATGACTATATATATCCTGGATAGCAATATCATTAGATCTATATTAAAGAAAACTGGTGCCTTATAAGAAATGACAGACACATAAGGGATGTGGGGGATAGACCAAATGTTATACATAAAAAAGGTAAAAACCTTAAAAGTTCTCAGAAAAGAAAATTACAGTATGAAAAATGTGATCACTGTGTATGTTCTTGTAGGTGACAATATTAAAATGAATAGTTTTAAAATTAAAATACTTGATTATTTTAACTGCGAAACAAAGGGGGGGGGGTACTTTATTTTTCACTTTGTGGCTTATGCCCTGTGTTTTATGTAGGAAAAACTGTGCATAGACTAAAAGACTGTCTATAAGTACAACTATGAAATTAAGAAGAAAAAGGAAACAAATGCCTTATCAAAATATGTGGAAGAGAACCCTGGACATGACTTTAAATTTATTATTCTAGAAAAAGTTATGCCTAATGTGAGAGGTAGTAGATGGTTTCTAAATATAGAGAGGTATGAGCTGTACTGGCAATTGCATTTAAATGCTAAAAACTGGCCAGGTTTGAATGACGAAATATCGCTGGCATGTATTTTAAAGTTGAAACCATTGGAGAAATAAGGTTTATTATCCATAATTTTAAATTTGCATCTGCAAGATGTTTGTAGCTTTTTAAAAAAATTTATATTGTTTGCATTTTATGTTCTTTATATATTTGCTGCTGTTGATTTAAAAAAAGGCAGCTTGTTCTGTTTGAGGGTTCGGCGGTTATATAATTTAGTCTGTTTGTTGTATCATTTATCTGAAGAAGTTTCTACTCAAAGAAATGAAAGTGCTAATCAATTAAACATTTATTCTGCCAAGTAGAGCTATCCTTCTCTGCCTTTTCAGTTCCTGTATGCCTTCTTAGACAGTACCTAGAATTTTAAAAAATGAAAGTGATTTTTCAGAGGAAGGTAGTGCTGTTCATTTGTTAGTCTGTAAATTAAGGTTTTAGATGAAAGCTTACCCTATCCTAGATGAGAACCAGCTTACTTTAGTAATGGCTTGCATGGTAATTATAGTGAGGGCTTAAGTGAATAAACCAACAAATATTGAGCTTCTGTGCAAAATGTGATGTGATGACTGGAAAAGAATAGTTTAACCATTATCCAAGCAGGCAGGAATAAGTGCAATGTTATTACATCAGTTTGAGGTTGTAGATTAACTCCACCTCCATGCCAGGTCCATGTGAGTGTGTAAAGATAGAACATAACAGTAACTTAATTAGACATCATGCTGTAGGACCACATGGAATACCATGCACAAGAGCATGTTATACACTAAGAAGAAATGTAAGAGGAATTTGTGGTATGATTATACCCCTCCCCTTCTGGCTGACATGCACCATAATGACACAGAATTTGAAAAATTTCACAATTATGTCTGCTTGCTTCCATGAATGCAAAGCAGAGGCTATTGTCTCTGGTTTGGCAAAGATAAGCAGACATTCCAAATCACAATACTTCATAGAGGGCACCAACTGCTGACACAAGTCAATGATATTACAGTGATTGTACAGACAGAGTTTGCCAGCTGCACAATTCCAACTTCTCCTTCTTTGCTGTTCTACTAACTGGGATGCTAAATCAAGGTTCAGTACTCTGGATCAGAGTCAGGTTTTTATTCCTCTCTACCATTGAGCCAATTAACTATATAACATCCTTCAATGCCAGCATATCACCTCAGATTATGGATGGTGTAAAACAATAGCAAAATATGCTGCTGCATTAAAGTAATATGCATTACAATATTTCAGCTCAAATTATATGGTGTCACCTACACATGGCTTAAAC